>NW_022196900.1:18765422-18804902 GCF_008632895.1 Mastomys coucha | reverse complement strand
ACAGTATGGTCCGTAACACTGCTCTGAGCCCACCCCATGTCCCCAGGACCACAGCATGGTCCCTAACACTGGTCTGAGCCCACCCCATGTCCCCAGGATTACAGCATGGTCCCTAACACTGATCTGAGCCCTCCCCATCTCCCCAGGACCACAGCATGGCCCCTAACACTGATCTGAGCCCTCCCCATGTCCCCAGGACCACAGCATGGCCCCTAACACTGATCTGAGCCCACCTCCATGACCCCACACAAATTTTGAAAACCATTACAAGTAATCCCTTGACACCGACAGGAACACACTATTTTGTCTCCCCACCCCAAACAGGGTAGGTCTGGCCCCCACTGCACATGGCCCAATTGCACTGTGTTTTGTCCTTGAATCTTTTGTTCTTAGACCCTGCAGTGGATCCTTGCTTGAGAGGTTCCTCATTCTAGGCTGTGCTGAACCCTCAATGGTGCTTAGGTCTCTTTAACAGCCAAGTCATCCATTTCTTCTTTAGCAGAATGACACTTGATGGTGCAAATGTTAATGTTTATATTGTTTTATTCTTTTGTCTTGAAGGCAATGTCTTTAAAATACAAAAATGTCATATTTGCTCGGGTGGATGTGGACGCATCTCAGGTAAAACTCCTAAATCCTTTGTGTGGACCATCGAACCCCAAGCACAGTGTCACTGCTGAGCTCTGTGAATGTGATGACATCACTGGGCTAAAAAAAAAAAAAAAATGGAATTCCACATCTTTGTTTTCATGATCAATGTAGCAAACTTTTATGCAACTTTCTTTAATTAGAAACTATATGGTACCCCGATCCTGCTGTTGCAGACATCACCAGACAATCTAGTAGTCTTCACGTCTAGGCAAACATTGCAATGAGGCTATGGTGAAAACTACTTTTAGGCTTTGTTATTAATCACTTTCTAAAACCTGGCTCAATGATTACAGACATTTTAACATATCTCACTTTGGTATCCTGTGTTTGTCTTTTTGTTTTGTTTTGGTTTGGTTTGGTTTGGTTTGGTTTTTGGTTTGGTGGGGGTGTTGCTTGTATAGCTAGCATAAAGAATTCCAGGAAATTCTTCTGTTTTGTTCCGGGATCCATCCTTCCCACTTCTCCTCTTCCAAAAATGATAAGCCTCATAGGCTCGAGCCAAATCTCTTATTATATAGAAAATATCTCTACAGAATTATTCTCCCTAGGCTTTGTCAATTTGTAATAAGAAAAGGTAACTGCCTTAATTCCAATGTTAATCAGCTTTCTGTCACCATAGCAGATGCCTAAGATAAGGAGAAGCAGAAAGGTTTGTTTTGTCTCACCATTTTGAAAATTCCAGTCTCTGGTGAAAGCTCAGCTGTTTGGGGGCCTGCGGAAGGCAAGCGCATTTAGACAGGAGCACATGGCAGAACAAAGTAATGCCAGCAGCAGCAGCAGGAAGACAAAGAGAGGGAAGGAGCCACCATCCCACAGTCCCCTTTAAAGGCCCCGTAGGCCTCACCTCTCATACATTCCACTGCACTCCCGTGCTGGAGCTCAGGCTACTGAGAGTCACTGTGCATTCAAATTATGGCAGAAAAAATAACAAGTGACCTACCCAATCGCTGGGTTGAAGCTGAGCTTCAAAATGATCAGCGAATCAAAAATTAGTTCTCTACGGTGTCATAATTGTTCATAGTTTTGTCAACTGGACATAACTTGGCATACCTGGGAAGATTTGGGTTGTTGTGATAATACTTATATAAATTTTGCTGCACAGAGTTCTGTGTGAGCGTAAGTTTTGATTTCTCTTGAGGCGATATCTATGTGCATGGTTGTTGCTACTGCAATTTAGTAGTATAGAGAGGAACTGTAAACCTCTTTTCAAAGAAACTTCATCATTTTACATTCTGACCATGGCAGTAAGAGAGCTCTGATTTCCCCGCATTCACACCAATACAAGTTACTCTTAGCTTTTTTTTATTATAGCTTTCTGTCTTTTAAGATGAAGCAAAAGACACGCGTTTCTAATAATAACTAATAGATTAGTTGTTTCCATGGCAACTATAATTAAAAATACAATTTGACATGTGTGCACATGCTTCTTTGTGTTTGTATTTATTGTGGGAAAGAGTTAAACAACAGGAATATCAAATGAGAGATGTTCAATTCTGTTTTCCGTGGACAGCTAATTTTATTCAACTTCTAAATGAGGGAAACAAAAACATGCCACTTGGAAGCAGTTTGATTTGGATTTAAATTATGGAATTCTGGCCCATTCTCTTGTCTTTGGGCTCCAAATGTTCCAGTAAATGTTAGTAGTGAAGGAGAAAGAGTAATAAGGCTTTTAAAAAAAGACTGTGTAAGCCTTAGATATGCCATGCCTGTCTTCAGTGAAGACAAGCCTTTTCTGTCCTCTTTTCACAGGACGGTATTCCCAGGCTAGACTTCTGGGGCTCTCTGCTATCATGCAAAGTTGTTAAATCCAGCTCACATAGCCACTCAGCATCCATTCCACTTGATCTTCATCCTATCCCTCTCCTAGAGCCATGAAATGAGGTGCCCTATTTGTGCCACAATGGTTCTCTTTACACGAGGTTTCACACAAGGTTTTAAGGTATGTTAGGGAAATTCTGTGAAGTATCAGGTGCCTCTAGGCTTTAAGACACAGCTTCTTAAAAGTCACCTAGTAACACACTCAGTACAGAGAAGAGTCACCAAAACTCTGACTTCACACCATTTCCTTTCTTTCCCAGGAATTGGCTCAACATTTTAACATCAAAGTAGTACCCACATTCCAGATGTTCAAGCACACCCAAAAGGTATGTTTTCATGGAAACCATCAGGGGAGCGAAAATAAAAACCTGACCAAGGGTATACATACATACACACACACACACACACACACACACACACACACACACACACACAAATATGTATATATATATACATATATATACACATATATATACGTATATATGTATATATATATTCTTAGTTTCAAACACTACACAATAGTGAGAGGTAGAGAAAATACAAAACTTAAAATAAATCTCTCCCCTTCTTAGGCATCCAAATTATGAAAATCCCACTATTCCCTCTACTCTTGGGTCAGAGCATATCATGTAAGGGCATGATAGAATTATCACATACCATTATACAGTCATTAAGAGGGTGTGAGAAAGCAGTCACCAAAGATTATACAAAGCAATACAGCCTCATGACACTATGCAGTGTCTGGGTTCAATTCCTGTGGTCTAAACACTGGTTCTATGGGGCCCTCAGTGGCTTGCTTAGTCTCTGTAGATCTTTGTTTCCCTATTTTTAAAATAGAGAATATTATTAACTTTCCCTCACAAAGTTGTTAACGAACATTAAACATGCCATTGAAATTAAAGTATGAGCTCCATGCTGGCATTTGTAATTTAATGTTTTACTAGCTGTTCTTTTGAAAATACCAATGGTACAAAATACTCAGCACATGATGAAACCAGTATTTTCAGAATGACTGGGGGGTATTGACAGTTATTCATGTGGTTCATGAAATATAATTTTGCAACAAAGTTAAGAGGCACAAAATATGCCTTGTCTTTCACACCAATATCCCATCTCTGGGAGCATATATCACAGAAACACCTCAAGGAAAAACAATAACTAGATATATAATAATTATAGCATTGTTTCTAACATTGACAATAAAAGAAATTCTGATGCCTTTTTTAGCAGAATGTTTCAATGCATTATGAGTTGTCTATTCTATGGAAGAGTATGCAACTAAAATATTATGAACAATACTGCAAAGTTTAAAAATCATGTTTAGGTCATATTAAGCTGGAGGAAATGAAAGCATCTATTTGACCCACCAGCTGTAGAGTTTAATTTCTTGTTTCTATCTGTTGGTAAGTATTTGTTGTAATATAACTTGTGCAATATATTTAAGCTATCTTTTGAAACACTACCTATTCCTTCCCGTGGCTTTTAGTTGAAGATGAAACTATTTAACATGTGTCTCCTCAACTTGTTCTACCTTTTTGCCTAAATACCTGTCTATGTCATCTTTGCTACCATCTCAAAGATAAGAACATGGTCTTGCAAAACCAGTCCCATCCATACCACTTGACTACATTACCTCCATTAGGTACCTACCTTCATCAGGGTTGTGGGTTTGCGCCCAGCATCCATACTCCATTGTCTAACAGGAGCCTTATTTCCTACCTTTAGTCTCAAAGGTCCATCTTTGGCTTTTAACCAAGCAATTCTACCACTGTCAGATATGGACCCTTCAGTTTAATCAAGCCTATCAAACCAAAACCAATGCCAAAATTTGGTTTAAGGAAGGATCTAAGTCAAAGTATTTTCTCTTGATACTGTTAGTTTTAAACTTCAGAAATACGGGACAGCATCTATTATAGTAGTTTATTGTCACATGGAACGTGATAATGAAACCACCATGCAGAGGAAGCAGAATACAGCCAAGAATACTAGTGCCTTTAAACTCTGAGTTTATTGGAGATGTAGGGAGGGCTCAAAGGTTTAGAGCACTAGCCGCTCTTGCGCAGGATGTGGATTTAGCTCCCAGTATACTTGGTAGCTTATAGACATGTGCAACTCCAGTTCTAGAGAGTCTGACACCTTCTCCTGGTCTTCCCAGGCACTAACATGCACATGGTATACAAGGATATGTACATGCAAACACTCATGCACATAATAAATAAATATATAAACTCTGAATGTATCCACTACTTAAGCCTCAATGATTCCCATAGTGTTTTCATTGTAATAAAGTGGGTGTGTTTTAGCAGCAATTATAACCCCCCCAAAAAAACAACTAATAAATTGAGACAGAAGAAGAGATAGGGATCCTATAATTCCCTTCTAGAATACTGCTCTAATGACCTGAAGACTTTCTACTAGACCCTGCGTCCTAATGGAGATGGTGATTTCCAAACAGCTGCCTGAAGAACAAGAGTTGCCATATGGTCTTCTAGTGAACACGTGACACTTGAGGAACTCACTACAAGACTCAGCTTTAAGTTGGCTGATAGGCAACTATCAGAAAATAAAATTAACTGAATTGGTGATATTGCCAGTAGCTACTGTAACTCCCTAACTTCTAATTCCAGGGCCACCTGATAAGCCTGATTATAATATACATAGACATGTCCCAAGAAGTTTCCTTAAGATTGATGTTTTCATTGAATATTATTAGCATAGTGTTCTGATAACGGAGTTTAAAGATGAAGCAGTTGGGATGGAGAGATGACTCAGCTGGTAGGAGTTCAGTTCTAGTGCTCACATTCTGAGGCTCACAAACATCTGCAATCCCATCTCCAAGGCATCCAATGCCTTCTTCTGGCCTCTGAAGATACCTGTAAGTTAATGCAAATACACACAGACACACAGAGAGACACATACATAAAAACTAAAATCTCCTTTGGAACCTAAACAATTTGAAACAATCAATTTGTGATAACAATGAGTGAATGCATCTATTTCTAATCTTTTAGTATATGTGACCCTATAAAACCAGCCAAGAATAGCAACAAAAACAAAATGAAAAAAAAAACCTTCAATGCCAAAGGCAAGAGCCAAGAAAAGGATACAGGGACCCTAAAAAGAATAACACTCTAAATCTTTTACTTCTTTTGACTCAATCTCAAAATGGGATCTGCACAGATCTTTGGGGTTCTATGGGGTCCCCTTTTCCCTTTGCAGCTAGAGTTAAACCATGACCTTTCTGAGCTTTTCTCCTCCCCAGTTTCTGTCTCTCAGTAGCCTGTAAGGGTCATTGCAAAGGAGGGGGGCTAGGGTGGCCAGGCAAAGGTTGCCTTCATTTAAAAAAATTTCCTATGAGGAGAACTGAGCAGGAAGGCTTTCATTGCACCAATTGTCTTCTTGAGAGTAGAGAAAAATTAAATTCATGTTCTTAAAACCATGTTCAGAATCTGGGACATATAACTGGAAAATGACTTATTGAAGAAATTAGGTACCATTTATCCATTAAAAAAAAAATTAAAGCTAGAGTACAGTTTCTACTAAGGTCTGTTTCGAGAAGTGTCTTTATGTTTCCAGTAAGACATCTGGCAAACGGCCACTGTGCACTATGCCTTCTGAAGGTTCTCAGCATAAAAAAAAAAAAAAAAAGAAAAGAAAGTGATATAAACTACCCTAAAACACAAGAGAAGATTTGTCTCCTTTGAGAACACAATGTGTGTGCTTGCATCAAATAGGAGGAGCTAGGGTTCTTCTTTTGTTCTATAAATCTCACCATAAATCTCAGGCTTACTTCTGCTGCTCCAGTTCTGTGACCCCCACCTTACCACTGTGTCTCCAACATTTCCAAATAGACATTTCCACACTGTGTTATCCTTAGGCTCTTACTCCTTTGCTTGGCCTTCATTCTTGTTCATGTCATCTTTAGCATATAAACATCATAAATAAAATAAAACTTTTTAAAAAGAAATAAAACACATCGAGTCATTTATCATGCTCTGGGGCCATGGTACTTAGTAATCCTTCCCTGGCTGCAGGAAGTTTTCATATAGGAAGTTGGCTGGCAATTATACATGGGCTAGACTTAGGCCTCCCCACACATATGTAACAGATGTTCAGCTTGGTCTTCATGTGGGTCCCAAACAACTGGAGCAGGGTCAGTCCCCAAAGCTGTTGCCTTTCTGTGGGATATGTTCTACTAGCTGGGCTGCCTTGTCGGGCCTCAGTGGGAGAGGATGCACCTAGTCTCGCAGAGACTTGATGTGCCAGGGGTAGAGGAATACCCGGGGGGGGGGGGGCCACCTGCTCAGAGGACAAGGGGAGGAGAGGACAGGGAGAAGATTGTGGGAGGTGGTGACCAGTAAGGGGGACAGTAAATTGGATGTAAAGTGAATAAGTAATAATAATAAAAATGATAATAATAATTAACTGAACATCAGGGGAAGGAAAGTTGGTTGGCAGGGATGCAATATAAGAAATGGCTGTCATGGAGTGAAGAGATGGCTCAGTCAGAAAATTTGTCACACAAGCACACAGACCTGAATTTGAATCCCAAAATTCACATATGAAAAGCCAGGTGCAACCTTGTGTGTTTAAATACCAGTGCTGGAGAGACAGAGGCAGGAGGATCCCTGAGGATTCAGCAAGGATAGCCTAAGGGTTCCACACCATGTGAGAGATGCTATCTCAAAAAAAAAAAAAAAATAGAACACGAGGGGTGACTTCTCACCTCTATATACACCTGTACAAACATGTATGCACATGCATGTGCACACATGTGTGTGAGTGTGTGTGTACACACACACACACATACTTGTACAGCAAACTCCAGATAATACATTGGGTTACTGCTCCTTTCTGCTCTGTTCCTTAGTGTTTGCATCTAAGCCTTAGATTCTAAGGAACATCATGCTCCAGGAAGATTCGCTTTGGTAAATAAGTTCCCTCCTGTGATATCTTGTAGGTGGAGTACCCAAGACGTTTCCTAGCTTCTGTAACCAGAATACCATGATTGTAGTACTCTATGGTACATATACTAGTCCCCCTTCATCCAAAAAGAATTCATTCCAAGACCACCAGCGGATGCTGAAAACCACAGACACGACTCAACAATTCTATATATATCATAACATGGAGGGGTTACCCTACTCATTCTTACTATAGATCTTGGGAACTTAGATAATGTTTTCATTCCTTAGTAAGTAGAGAATTTTTACCTTTTCATGTAAAATAAGTCTTTTATAGCTTCTCTTTGGCCACCAGTCATTACTCTTACAGTTTGGGGTTATTAAGTAAAAACAAGGGTTACTTGAACATAAGCACATTGGTCTGATGATAAGACAACTAAATACCTAATGGGTGCATGGAAGAAACCATCCACTCCTTAAGCATGAGATGTCATCATGCTTCTCAAAGTGGCATGCAATTTCAGGCTTTTCATTTATTTCAGGAACTTTATATGTAATGTTTTCAGATCATGGTTGCCTAGGAAACTAAGATCATAGAAAGTTAAAGTATACACCATCATATATTTTGAATATACATATGTACATGTGTGTATATATAGATCATAAATTTGATTTATGGACCATCCTAAAAATCCACTAACGCTTATAAATGCTCTTTAAAAAAAAATGAACATGTATATATATATACATACACGTACATACACATACAGACATACATATATACATGTACTCATACATGCAGATGATACTAAGGGACCCTATGCCTCTAAGTAAGATTGAACAATGGTTCCATTATACTAATAATTTTGGTTTCATGGTAGGCAAATGTCTACAGAGTATAGGAAAGGAGACAAAACAAAGAATAAGCAAGTCTAGGCCTTATGGCTTATGCCTGAGCCAACTAGCAAAAGTTAATTGCAACTTCCATCTCTTGCCTTAGAGTAAAATAGTTTCCCAAAGCATTAAGTAGAATCACTAGTAAGAGCAATGGAAAATGGGCATGTATGTGTTAATAAGCAAGTCATTCATTCGTAATTAAGTCATAGCAGAAGAAACTATTTGCTGGACTCTCATTAAGTAGGAAGAAGCTTTTGTCCAGATGTCTGCAAACTGTAGGGCTCCTGTTGACATCTGGAAGTCATTTCCAACAAGCATCTTCCATAAGGCAAATCAGATATAGAGACAAAAAGCATCCTGTATCACTTGCTAGGAAGAGGACAGGACTGGAATAGGGGTCCCATGCAGTGGCCTCAAGGCCAGGAAGAGATAATGATGCCGGATGCATCAGAAAAAGCAAGAAGAAATGGGGAAGGGCATGTGTCTGAGGAATCCTTCCCAAACACTTGTGTTCAACTACTTCAAAAATAAATAATGTTTGGCCTTCTCTCCAGAGAGAGCTAGCAACTGTCTCACAGTCCAAGGAATTAGGCAACTAGTGTTTAGGCCTTGCTATTACTGAGAGATTTAGGAATGTAATAAGCCATTCTAAGGTTCAATTTTATCATTATTTTATGCGCTTTAGCATTTTACCTTCATGTATGTCTGTATAGGAGTATTTGGTCCCCTGGAACTGGAATTGTAGACTGTTGAGAGCTGCCATGTGAGTGCTGGGAATTGAACTCAGGACCTCTGGAAGAGCAGCCAGTGCTCTTAACTGCTGAGCCATCTCTCCAGCCACCTCATTTTCCTTCTTTGTGAGATGAACACTACCACACATATCTTTGGAACTTTGTCTTAAAATCTTTCAGTAAATGTACAGAATGTGCAAAGCACTGGACTTGATGCATACCTTATAATATGATGACTCTAGTTGATTTGAAGGTTATGGGGTTCCTGCTGAGATATTTAACAATATAGCTGTGTCTTTCTCCCTACAAAGTTATAAATAAAAAGAATTTTAAAAATAAATTATAAGAGAGGCCATTTAAACTCTTAGACTATCTACAACTTCTGCTCACACTAAGTTGTCACTACCTGCTTACTGTCACAGTAAACTCCATCCTGCTACCAACAGCAGCAGACAAAGAGGAGCTCTGCCTAATGGGGCTGAAAGTCTCATAGGATCTTCAGGTTCTTTAGCGGATGGTCAGCCCCAAGAGCAGCCGATACTCTTGTCAGAGAATTGTGAAGTCTGAAAATTAAGCAAGATGGGAGGAAAGTTAGCAGCATGAGTCAGCTTTCAGCTCTGTTTGGCAAGTCCTCATACCACAGATCCGACAGTTGCCTGAGCAACTGAGAGGCCTCTACGCTTCTCGCTTCTAGTCTCCAGATCAAGGATTAGGTAGATCCGAATCACCCTCTGGTGTTGCAACCCATGCTTTTATTTAATGTTCAACATTTTGATCATTTTTTTTACTTTATTTTTAAGACTCATTTATTTATGTATTTTGTGCATATGCATACTTTGTCTGCGTGTACATCTCCACTGCAGAAGAGGGCATCAGACAGTTGTGAGCTGCCATGTGGTTGCTGGGAATTGAACTTAGGACCTTCAGAAGAGCAGTGAGTGCTCTTAACCACTGAGCCATCTCTCCAGCCCTTGTACTGATTTTGAACAGTTATTTTTCTTTTTCTTTCTTTTCTTTTCTTTTTTTTCTTTTTTTTTTTTTCTGAGACAGGGTTTTTCTGTATAGCATTGGCTGTCTTGGAACTCACTCTGTAGACCATGCTGGCCTTGAGCTCAGAAATCCGCCTGCCTCATTTATAGTGAATTTATAAATGTCCTTTATCTTGACTACTGAGGGTTTCCCACTCTTTACATTTTTTACCCAGCCCTGTTCATCTCCTCTGAATTTTCAATTGTTGGGCTACAGCAGTATCTCATTTGTTGATTTATGAGAAATGAGAAGTCTCAGGAACAAGTTGTACTCAGTTAAAATTTACTGCATCAAAAAATATAGAATAAAAGCAACTGGGAAACAAAATGCCCATTATTGTGCTCTAGAAAAGCCTTTTGAAGGCCTCTCTTGTTAGAGGACACAGATGTGTGCACTTCGTTTCCAACAGTGATCTTCACACATGTGCCAAAGGATTCTGTTTAGTGACATCCTTAAACTCAGGGACTGAGGCAGGCTCAGTAGTAGTGAGAATGCTTATCACACACACCTCTTGCTACACAGCCATTGGTATGTAAACCTAGATGCACACTCCCAGTTTGCGTGTTTAGACAAAACAACTCAGCATGAAGTGTGGCCACATCCATTCCCCAATCCAAAGCAATCAATCATCAACATCATATTCGGAGATCCACAGTCCTGGGAGTTGAAGCAGTTAAACGGTTGTTGATTTGCAAGAAATTAGAAGACTTGGGAACAAGTTGTGCTCTGGGTCAAGATTTATTGCATTAAAGAATATGGAATAAAAGCAACTGGGAAACAAAATACTCATTAGTGGACTCTGGAAAGATCTGTTGTTGTACTTTCTTGTTAGGAAACACAGATTGTCCCAGAGCCATGCAAGGCTCACGCAACCAGGCATTCATTCTTTTCTTACAAGGAGTCATGCAGATAAACAAAATAAAACCCTTATCATGAGTGCTTATGATGCTAAGTGGCACTCATAGAAGTTCATGGCTGGGACCCCTGGGCACAATGATTCTTGAAGTCTCATCATTGAGATGACCCGCCTGAGAAAAGATCTAGGGCTGCACAGGTAAAGCAGACCTGCCCAGATTTTCAAAGGGCTCTGCTGTTTTGCATAATCTCAAGGCCTAAAGGTAAGGATAGAGTGGTGGTGACCATTCGCCTGTCCAAGGAAGAGAAAGTAGGTTCACTTTCCCAGAATGTCTACAGGGACCGAGGGGAAAGTATGGCTGTCCCCTTAATCAGAGGACCCCCCCAAAATGAGAGGATAGACAGAAGCTTACTCTATTATCTAGGCTTAAGAGACACTTCCTCTGCACTTGGGTGGGTAAAAGTGGGAATGGAAATAAGCCAAAGTTTGTAGAAACCCAACATTGGGCATCTGAACATGTTTTCCCAATGGAAACTCAAGGATGGGAATATGCCATTGAAGAGAATAACCCTGGAAGCTAAGTTTACCACAAAGAACAAAAACCTATTCCTCGTTCCAATGATGGGTAGAAGTTCATCTCTGGTAGCCATGGTCCATTTCCTATTTTCAATGTGGCTTGAGATGAACTCTGACAACATCACACCACATCCCCCTCAGTGGTAAGCCACACTGTATTGAGGACCTGGCCCTGCGGCAGCTTCATGTGTCTACTAAACAGAATCAGCTGATGGCATAGAATAAGAATTCATACACTCGAGCTAAAGGTGACCCTCTACCAGTTCATAAACTCACTCACAGCAGAGCATGCCCACTTGTTTACCTAACTCAGTGTATCTGCTTTTGCATCTCCACAGCGAATTTGACAATCCTACCAAGCTCCAAATGAGTACTATCTGAAAAAAGCTGGTTACTACCACAGAAAAAGAAAGGTACTTTTGCTGTAGTTTGTGTTGCTGATGCTCAAAATGTAGGACACGGAAGCAGCTTCAGGAAAATAAAAATAAATTAGTGTTTTGTTGTTGTCTCTCACAAAGATGCCATCCGATAAAGATAAGTGGTGGGGACGTGAGCCAGCTACAGCTCTTTGCCCTTATCTTGAATTTGAGTTCATCTCTCTGTCAGGTGCCTTCTGGATATATTAGCTCAACTCCAAAGATTTTAATTGAACTACTTTCATTGCCAAGGTCTGCTGGGGGCATAGGAAAGCCAACAGGGTTCAAATCTGTGCTCCCCATGTAAGTGGTTCTGGAGAGATAAGTAGAGAGGGCTCAGAGGAAAGATTGAGATAGAATCAACAGCAATTCTTGCTGTCCCCTCCTCTCAGGTGAGGCAGCTTTTAACGTGTTGATGGTTAAACTTACCTCCCATCCTATTTGCACCATCTTTTAAAGTGAGGATGTATTCTCCTTTTATTCATGCTGTTATAAATTAGGAAATTGTATGACACACATCTCTACAGTCATCCTCCAAGAAGGTCTTGTGTTGGTTGGTGCTGTGGTTCGTGCTGTTTTGTTTGTGCTTGTACTGTTGGTAGCACTTTGGGGGTTGCTATTGTTCTAAGTGCAAATGTCTGGGAAGTTGATGAGCTCCGTCTGAATCGTGCAACTGGTCCAAACACAATGTTCACTCAACCAAAACTGTACTTCAACTGGCTAATGCTGGCTCATTGTAATTATCCTATGCATGCATCATTTGTCTAATTTTGACTCTCAGATGTCCATTTGTCAGGAAGAGACCACTGTCTCCGAGCACTTCGCTTTTTCCTAGTAGCAGCAATAGATACCACGTAAATGCCAGAATGTCTTCCACACAAAAGAACTACTGCCTCTGGTTAGACCTATGTGGTAGGAGAATCAGGGAAGAGCCACTTTATTATTCTATTGTTGTGTGTTTCAAAACATCCATAGTGAAAATTTGTTTTTAAAAATGTTGAGTTTGGGTAGTTCTTTAGCCCTGCAAAGCCTCCCTCCTCCCATTGGCCTCAAAAACAGAATCTTCTCTTTGTGGTTGCAGTTATTTCTGATGTGCAGCAGCAATGCATGAAGAATGAATGACCTAGCTAGGTGTGGCACGTGTAATTCTATCACTTGGTTGACAGAGGAAGGAGAATTACAAGTTCAAGGCTAGCCTGGGATGCATAGTGAGACCCTATCTCAAAGCAGAGAGGTGGGGGGGGGGGTGCAGAAAACTTTAGAATAAAGGCAGCATGAAGAGAGCTGTAACCTCAGTGCTACTGAGCGAAGCCTTTGAGATACGACGCAGCGCCACAGAGCTGTAACCTCGATGCTACTGAGCGAAGCCTTTGAGATACGACGCAGCGTCACAGAGCTGTAACCTCGATGCTACTGAGCGAAGCCTTTGAGATACGACGCAGCGCCACAGCACCAGATCAAAAAGGAGGGAAACACTTTGGTCAAAATTCACAAGCCATTAATAGCTGAATTGACATAGACGTGGATTCCAAATTCTTGCATGTGCTAACAGTAGATCAGAAATATATGCAAATGCAAAAAAAAAAAACTATACTGAAAATTTACTAATTTCCTTTTCTTATTGTTATTTCTATAACAATACAGGATAACAGCCCTTATACAGCATTCATATTACACTGTGGTTATAGAGACTCTAGAGAGGATTAAAGGTTATGAGACAACAGGCCTGGGTTCTAGGCAAGCACTCCGGAGCATCACTTCATCAATCCCTAATCCCCAGCAATATCCCAGGACAACTGCACAGGTCTCGCTAGCAAGGCCACTTTGTGGCATAAGCTTTGGTCAGTGTTCTTCCCGCATTTATTTAGTCTGCTTACTAAGTTCCCAGATGCAAAGCCCACTACACAGGAATACACAAGTGCAATGCCTGGCTTTGGTCAACTAGACAAAGAAAGATGATGGTGCTGTGGATACAGCTTGATAGTAGAGCTCCTGCCTCCCATGTATAAAGGCCCTGGGTTCAGTTCTCCAGCATAACAAAGAAAACTAAGGAAGGAAGGAAAGCAGGATGGAGGATGTCTAGTTTCTTCTCTGATGCCACGATAAAGGACCCTGACAAAATCAACTTAGGAGAGAAACAATTCGTTTCCGCTTACAATTCAAGGTATAGCCCATCATGGTAGGGAGATTGAGACAGCGACAGCAGCTGGCCACACCCCATCTGCACCCAGAATGAGAGAAGAGTGGGCGAGTGCATGCTGGTTGTGACTCTTTCTTATACAGTCCAGGAACCCAGCAAGTGGTGCCATCTCCAGTGAATGGGTCTTCCCACCTCAGTTGATGGAATCAAGATAATCCTCACAGGCATGCTCACAAGCCTGTCTCCAAGAGATTCTAAATTCCTTCAGGTTGACAGTTACCACTAATAATCAGGAAGGGAGAGAAAGAGAGAGAGAGAGAGAGAGAGAGAGAGAGAGAGAGAGAGAGAGAGAGAGAGAGAGAGAGAGAGAAGAGAGAACTTAATTCCTGAAATTTAATACTACCCAGTATTGAATTCATATTTCAATGACCAAAAATGACCTAATAAAAAGCTAACTTATGTGAGAGTTCCAAACTGATCACTAAAAACGTGATGAAAAATATAGTCTCTGTTCTTGAGCTAATGGGCAGACTGATGACAAAATCAATTACATCATAGTGGAAAGTTTAGAACACTATAATTCAGTGAAGAAAATGTCTCAGAAGGCTTCATGAGATGGCCGTCATCAGGGAGGGATGGGACTAGGTGGGAAGAAGCAGAGTTATAGCATAGCATGGGTGTGACTCTGGAATCATCCCCATGGTTATACAACAATAGCATGAAGTTATTATTAGCACGTGAGCTCCTAAGGGATTTTGTCTGTTTTATTCACAATGGTCTAGCACACTGGAGATACTCATTAAGTACAGCTGCTAAAAGAAAACCACATGAGTATCCTTAACCCAAACATCCAAAGTCAGAAATATTCCAAAATCAGATACTTTGTACCAGTATGATGCTTTAAGAGTGATGTTTCAAGGTACACAGACTTATGAAAAAAATTAGAAAGCATTGCACAAAACTCATGCCTCAGTTACCCTTAATTGTCATCTTGACATAGGCTAGAGTCATCTTTGACTCAGCTGAGTCAAACTGAGGTCCTGCCTAAGTCAGGTTGGTCTGTGCGGGCATGCCTGTGAGGGACTGTTTTGATGAGTATTGATGTGTGAGTAAGCAGTCCACTACTGGTGGCACCATTCCCCAGTCAGTGGTCCTTGGCTGTTTAAAGCTAGCTAAGCATGAACCTGGGAGTGATACAGAGATTGAGCCAAGAAGCATCATTCTTCCATGGTTCCTGGTTCCAGGTTCTTGCCTTGAGTTCCTGCCTGACTCCTCAGTGACATGTTGTGACCTGGAAGTAGTGAGGTGAAATGAACCCCAACCTCCTCCAAGTTGCCTTTGGTAAGAGTGTTTTATCATAGCACCATTAAGGAAACTAGAGCAGACATCAGACTATGTATAGATGATAACACAAGCAAATGTATAGATGTGAACACAAGCAAATTCCAAGCTAGATTTGAGTCTCATTCCCAAGATACCTCTTTATTTATTTTCAAATATTTCAAGATCTGAAATACTTGTAGCCAAGTGCTTCAGATGAGAGGTCCTTAACTTCTGTGTCTTAAGTAAGCAAGTGAATTCCTTCTGAGTCCCTAGAGTTCAGAGTTCATGTGAGGAATGGTGGTGAGGTGGAGGAGGCAAAACTGAGACATCAGTAGAAGACTGGATTCTATGATGAGGAAGAAAACACTGAAGACACTTGAAAAGTATCTCAGAAGTACATTTGTGGCTTTGGGATTCATGGCAGCAGAGGGGCATAAAAGGCACAAAACTGGATACAGAGAAAATTATGCGATTATTGCTATAGTCCACATTAAAGGCAGCAATGGGAATGTCACTTAAAGCCACCAGAATGGCTGACATGCAAAGACTGGTGATAACAAGTGTTGTCAGGATGTGGAGCAACTAGAATGTTCATCCTTTGCAGGGACAGTTAGTTTCTGGGGTTACAGATACAGTTCAATTGGTAGAAAGCTTGCCTAGCTAGCTAGCCCTGCATTAGTCCCTGGCATGTCATAGCCTGAGTGTAGTTGTGCCTAGAGCAATTCACAGTCCTCCTGGGTATATTTTGTGGTGAAGATGAGCCTGGGTGGTATGAGATCCCTTCTAGGGAAGAAGGTACAGAAATAGAAAGACAAGGGACTTCTATTAAAGTCTAATCTCATAATGCCATTTTTAGGTATGCAACAAGAATGAATTCCTGTCTCCCCCCCAACCCCCGCAAATACGTAGACAGATTGTTCCCAGCAGCATCATTCCCCATAGCCCAAGTGGACAGATTATGTTATACTCAGCCAAAGGAATACTGGAACACATACAGACTGCTGTTCAACCTACCATGGGCATGGTACCGAGCAAAGGAAGTCAGACATAAAAGAGAGTCCTTTGAATTCTACTTGTAAAGTTCAAAAATATGCAAAGGCAATTCATTGTGAAGAACTCAGAACTGAAGTTGCTATTGAGCATAGATGGGGTAACGATGTAAGAAGGAGGTCATGGTGTCTGGGTATGGTTATACAATATGATTCCCTCACAATAATTCTCTGAGATGTTTACTTTGAAGTTATTTTTGAAGTTCTATCTCATGTGATACAGTGGGTGACAGTCCCCTGTGGTAGATTCAATGTTTCTCTAGAAAGATGTCAGACTCCACAGTAGCCGTGGTTCTTATTGTGCCTGGCTATTCTTGGTAGCTGTAGAGTGGGAATCTCACAACCCCACAATCATGCCAACCACCCCTCTTGAGAGCTAGGCCCCAGTTCTTATACCCTATAACTTGTACCACCCCACTATGAGACACAGCTTCTCCCAGGAAGAGAATTCTCTCTAGAGGGCCCCCCTACCTCTCTTTTTGAGTATTCCCTGTCCTTTGAAGTAGGAAGTAGGCTGACATAAGCAGGCGCAACATGATCCACTGAGGATGTCTCCAAAGAGATAAGAGAAATATCTTCTACTGGAGCCCTGGGAGTCCAGAGGACCATCTAAAATTAATTACATAGTGGTGGTCATGAAGGCAGACACCATCTCTTGTCTGTGGATGCTCTTTTCCTCAGATGGTCTCACTCTTACCTCCCATTGTATCGGGCTCCCATGTAGCAAAAGAAAAGATAAAGACTTAGGAGGACCTTAGATATAATGTCCAAAAGAAAGTTAAGTGGGAGCCACTGTTCATGTATAGTGATTCTTGCCCTTCTAGCTCGATGGGTAAACAGAGACTAAAGTGGAATCTAAAACCTTGCTCACCCTGCATTCCTGATTGTGACACTCCCTTCATGCCCCAGAGCATTATGAAGAACAAGGTCTAGTGTAGCCTAGGCTGACCTTCTCTGTGAAGGTCATGATGAGCTTGAAGTTCTGATCTTCCCAACTTCTTTACCTCCTGAATTCTGGGCTTACAGGTGCACACCTCCACAGCTAGGTTATGAGGTGCTGGGGATCAAACCTAGAACTTTGTGTATGCTAGGCAAACATTTTGCAAACTGAAATGCTCCCAGCCTTGAAAAGGAGACCCATTGGCAGATTCCTTCTGCTACCTTCCTCCCCCAGCCAGAAGCCAAGGGAATTATTTATAGGAAGATGAATGATACATGCCGGCAACTCAGATCTATTATGAAATTCTGCTCCCACACATAGGTCACTCCATTCTCAAGACTCAAAAGGATACTGTGCTGTCTCAGAAGTGGACCAAAGTTCAAGAAGGTGAGTGAAATGAGACCAAGATGGAAATGATTCACACCCGGGATTTATATTCAAGGAGTTAACAAAATGGCGGACGCTGAGTGATGGAGCAGAAACGCAAGGTGTGGGCACAGTCACTTCTACCCAGCACACTGAGCACAGAGCTTTGTTCTGGAATTTCCCAGCCCCTACATCAAAGTCCTAACTCATTTCCTGGCTTCAGAGCCTGCTTCCCAGAAGCTCATGTCTTTGTCTGATCCTGGTCTCAATTTACTTACATTCTTCCCTTGACGGGAACAACTAATACACTTAGGATGGCACGATAGTGGTTCGAAAGGGAAGTGTGATGCACTTACTTGTGTTTGTCCATGTGAGTGTATGTGGGTATTCACGGAAGCCAGAGAACAACTTCAGCATGATTCCTCGGGAATCATCCAGCTCAGTGGTTTGAGGTCTCTCATTGGCTTGGAATCACCAAGTAATCTAGACTGGCTGTCCATCAATACCCAGGGATCCACCCATCTCTACCCCCCAGCTCTAGGACTGCCATCACACAAAGTCCAACCCGTCTCGCTTTCTTAGTTGAGTCCTAGGGAATCAAATTTAATCATTCATGCTTGTGTACCAAGCACTTCAGCTGAGCTATCTCCCAACTAAATGTAAGAGAGCTATTTAAAAGACATTCACATGGGGCATATTTGACATATGCCTGTAATTCTCGCACTTCGTGGTTGGAGGCAGGGGAATCCCGCACTTTACAGTCAGACATGACTACCTAAAACCTGTCTCAAAAAGAGAGAGTCCATTATTTCATGCACTATTAAAATATACCACAATTAAAATATAAAGTGTACCCTGAATTGGGGTTGTGAAAAATGTGCAAAACATGCGCTTGTTAGAATCTGGGTAGAAGTCACAAAAAGATTTTGAGTTTTGGAAAATTGTGGTTATAATTGTACTTGTCCTTGATGAACATATAATAAGCTCTAATTTCAAGGACTGGGCTTCCTCCTCTCCAGCACTGTTGTATGTTTTCAGTCATACATTAAGAAGAATTATAGAGACCTGGAGAAATATTCATATCACCCATTTGAAAGAGTAGCACTTTGTATATGGCCATACCACCTAAGTGCACCTGATCTCACGACAAGTAATAAAGGTCACAAATTTAATCTGTTTAATGTGTATTTATACTTGAAATGTCTTAAAAATTATGGAAACGGGGAACAATTTTGCAATAAGACATGAAACTCCTTGACACTTTGATATTTAAATCAACAAATATTTTTGTGCCTTTGTGTATTTGAAACAGCTTTTTGAATTTCACGGAGCTGATGTTGAAACACTGAAACAGAAGATTCAAGAGCTAATGTAAACTGCCACCCAAATATGCCTGTGACATTTTCTAAAGCAGCAGCAAATGCTTTGTGTCTTACTTTTCAGCATTGCCCCGTGGACTGTTTCCTGTTGGTCTCTTGCCTGATGTTCTGTGGGAAGAATGTAGCATTACAAGACCTTGCTCGACACCCTTGCAGTAGCAGGAACTGTGTTACTTCCATTCTTTTTAGTCAACCTTGCTCTGGGCATGTTCCTTGGGTGAGTTTTTTTTGTGACCTTCACAACAGAGCCCATTTGAAGCTAAGTAACAGGGGGTCACCAAGGTTTTCCTGAGATAGGCAAAGACACAGTTGTCCACACGATCAAAGAACTTGGCTATCCTTAGGTATGCCACTGTTGGGGGGGTGGTGCTTTGGTTTGGCCTGTTTTGTTTTATTTGGGGTCTGTCTTCACTAGGGATTCCATCACCAAGGCAACTCTTACGAAGGACAACATTTCACTGGGGCTGGCTTCCAAGGTTCAGTCCACTATCGTGATATGTACAAGCATGGTGGTATGCAGACACGCATGGTGCTGGGGAAGGAGCTGGAAGTTGTACATCTTCATCCAAAGACAGCAGGAGGAGACTGTCTCACTGGCTAAAAGGAGGGTCTCAAACTCCATCCTACAGGGACACACTTCCTCCAATAGGTCCACACCTACTCCAACAAAGCCATACCTCCTAATAGTGCCACTCCCCAGGCCAAACATATTCAAACCACCCCAAGGTCCAAGCATCAAGCCCAAGGCCTCTTGCTATTGAACTTTACCCACAGCCTGGGAGGTACGATTTGTCCCAGTTTGCTCTCTGCTGTGTAATAAAACACCAAGGCAACTTTGGAGCACACAGTCCTAAATGGGATGTCCTCATCAAACCCTTCCCCAGGGATCTATGTGGAAGATGGATGGCTCCAAGGAAACAGACCAGACAGAATAGGACTGACTGGTACATCTACTACAAACCTTCAGACCCCGTAGCAGGACACATAAGACCTGCACATGTTCAAGCCAGACGAGGTCCCAGCACTAAGAGGGGGCACAGGCTGCAATCACTGAGACACTATCTGCAATGTATACCCATTGGCAAGGGAAAAAAATCAGTTTCCATTAAGGGGCATTTTTTTAACCACATTTCAAGGCAGGCCCCATGCTCTGGACTAGTTGATCAACAAGAAATTAACCCGATGGTATTTCTGTAGACTTTTTTTTGTATCATTTTGCTTTGTTTTGGCTTTGCTTTTTGTTTTGTTTTGTCTTATTGATTGTTTGATTGCTATTTTGATTACCATTCTTTGTGGGTTGGGGGGGTGGTGGTGTCGTGTGTGTTTCTTGTGGAGTTTTGGAGGGTTGTTTGTGTATTTGTTTTAAAGAGAGAAAGAAAAAATATAGAGAGAAAAAAAAGGAAATGGGAGGCCCTGGGATGAATGGGGAAAGGAAAGAATAGGGAGAGGGAGGAACAGGGGGAGGGAAGAACATGACAAAATATACTGTATGAACACACCCCCCCGTTTTTTAAATTAAAAAGCATTGAGAAGAAAAAACTTACCAAGACCAAAGCAAGTTAAGAAAGAAAGGGTTTATTTGGCTTAACAAACCTCAGTCCATCATTGAGGGAAATCAAGGCAGGATCTCAAGATCAAGCAGGAACAGGAAGGCAGGAACTAAAGCAGAGACCATGGAGGAGTGCTGCTTACTGGCTTGCTCCCTATGGCCTCCTCAGTTTGCTTATTCATACAACCCAGAAGTGCCTTCCCAAGAGTGGCATCACAGAGCCTTCAACATCAATCATTAATCAAAAAATCTCCAAAGACTTGCTTATAGGCCAAAATGATGAAAGAAATCTCCACTGGATGAATTATTCCCCCTTCCAAGTTGATTCTAACTTGTGTCAAGTAGACAAAATAACCTTAACCATGCATTACTCTGATCCATGTTTCCTTACTCAAGAGAAAGAAGATAGGAAGTAATTCAATGATTTCCTAATGTTTTTCCAGGACTCTGAGTTAGTTCCCTAGATGTGGGGTACCTAAGTTGAAACTAGGGGTTAAAGGGGTGGAATATAGTTGAGCACTTACAACAGTTTCATACTGTTTGTTTGAAATTATACCAGCCACACTCCCTGCTTAATAAAAGTAAGGATCACAAATTTTCAGATCTTGTCTACTGTGCTCATTTTAGTGAACCAGTCACTGACACAGCTTATGGGAACAAGAATGGGATGTATTGGAAGTCCAGGTGGTTCTGAGATAAACATCATTCTCCTGAACTTGGGGCAGGGAGGGACTGGAAATGGTTTAGTAGTTAAGAGTACTTAGTGTTCTTGCAGGAGACCTGGGTTCCAGTCCCAGAACACACATCAGTCAGCTTACAACTGCCTGTAACTCCAGTTCCTGGGAATCCAATGCCCTCTCACCTCCTCCTCAAGCACCTATATACAAATGGTGCACATAAACACACACACACACACACACACACACACACACACACACACACACACACAATCAGATCCAACATGGGAAGGAGAAATCAAGAGTGACAGGAACAAAAACTGAAGCTATGTCTTTCCATCTGTGTATGCCTAGTACCTAAGACATTATCATGTACTTACTTAGTAGAGCCTTGTAAATGTTGGTCATGTGACCACATACATGATCTCCCATAGGATGTCATGGATGATCAGCAATCCATTTCTACTTCTTCCTGGGGGGTGGGGGGCAGACAGAAATGGAGAGTGAAGATGATGTGCTCAGATTTAATATATTCTACTATCTATACCTAGCCCTGTAGAAAGACTCTATTCTCTAGCTCAGTGCTTCTCAACCTTCCTAATGCTGCGAACCTTTAATGCAGTTCCTCATGTTGTGCTGACCCCCCACTGCAAAATTATTTTTGTTGGTACTGTTATGAATCTCTATGTAAATATCTGATATGTAGACTATCTGATATTTAACTCCCATGAAAGGGTTATTCAACCCCCCAAGGGGGTCATGACCCATTGGTCAAGAACAACTGCTCTAGTTCATAGTAATGATGTCATAACAACTCACTCACTGCATGGTTTCTAGACAGACACTTACATGTCTATAAACTGCTCCTACACAGACCACATTATGAGTGTGAGAATTATACCCAATACAAAGTCAAACACAATAAATGGCAGCACCAGTCTTGATGGAATCTGCTCCATGCTGTGACTCATTCTGTCTCTATTCATTTAGCTGGCAACTAGTCACTGTCTAGCTTTAAACCTTTGCCATAGAGGTCATGTGCAACTATGGAAGCACCACATACTCTGAAACTGGATTCCACCACTGCCAAGCTGGGGGCCTCCATGGAGATCAGTTTTCTCATCTGTAAGTCAGGCTCTTAGGGATATCTCCAAAAAGTATTAAATAAGCTAGAATACATGCAATGTTTAGGGTGGCACTTACCCAAAACAAGGTTCATGAGCTATGATGAAAGGATTGTGTAGACCATCATGCTTTCATCTTTAGCCATATGATAATATCTTGAGCATATTAACTTTCTTTTTCTGGTAGTCTTTCTCCTTATCTCCCTCCCTGCTTCCTCCCTTCTTCTCTCCCCCACTCTAGTAGTCTTCAACAGCCTCCACTACAAAGTATAATAAAAAAGTCACCCTATAGAAACCCAGGGAATTAAAAAATTCCCAGTAGTATGTAGTGCTTTTCATAAAGTTGACAATGTTTAACCACAGAATGATAAGGTGTGAGAAAGTTAATTAACGTTTAAGTGACTGAATACTATCTCTTATGAGTCATTAACAGATTATGAGTTTAGGCAGATAAGAGAGTCTAGAGAAATGACACAGTTCTAACACTCCTGGGTAAACATCTGAAGGACTCCTAGTCAAGACACCACAGAGCCACCCCTAGTTATGTGTTTGTAACACTCTTCACAACAGTAAAACAATGCAATCAGCCTAGATGGTACGGGTTTGAGTGGGAATGGCCCCGTAGGTTCATATGTTTGAATGCTTGGTTCCCAGGTGGTGGAACTGTTTGGGAAGGGTTAGGAAATATGGTGGTGTTGGAGGAAGTGTGGACTCATTGGAGGAGTTCCTCTCTCCCTCTATCTGTCCCTCCCTCCCTCCTTCTCTCTGACTCTCCCTCTGCCTTGTGGTTGTTGTGTCAATGAGTAAGCTCTCAGCTCCTGCTCCAGCACCATGCCTGCATGGCTGTTGTCAGGTTTCCTGACATCATGGTCACAGACTCTAACCATCTGAAATGGTAAGCTCCAAATAAACTCTGTCCTCTCTAAGTTGCCTTGGTCACTGTGGTAGAAAAATAACTAAGACATCTATCAACAAATGAATAGATAAAGAGAATACTGGTGTGTGTGCACAGTGGAATTTTATTCAGCCATAAGAAAAAAAAAAACCAAAATGATATCCTTTGCAGGAAAAGGGATGCAACTAGAGATTATTCTGTTAAGTGAAATGAGTCAAACTAAGAAAGACAGACAGCACATGTTTGTCCTCGTTTGTGGATCCTGGACTTTATGGAGATACATGATTCATAAATGGGTGGGTATGGAACAAGAAAGTGGGAGAAGGCTTTATGAGGGAATGGATTAGAGCTGCAGAGGGCAGGAACAGGAACATGGGTCCTAAATGCAAAGTATATGACATATATGGAAGCCATCACTGTGTACTGTGAGTATACACCAATATGAACTGTATATCATGAGAGAAATGCCACAGAAGTGAAAATTATACAGATTATACCAAGTAGTTTGGTGTAAAAACAGCTCTTCACACATTTCTCAGGAGATATTCTGTGGAGCATGACTCCTCATCAGGGGCACTGACCTGAGCAGCCTCACAGAGATGCCCGGGAGAAGAGCTCCATGTGCCCATTAACCCACTATCAGCTGGTGCACAGTCAGTGTGCCAAAGGTCTCACTCATTCCTAGTCTAATTCAGCAACAGCTGACATTCAACTTTTCTTTCCATAGTAAATTACCATACCTCAAAACTATCTAAGTCCTTACTGGTGCTTGCTTTTCTAATCACATTGCCCCTGCTCCAAAGCCTCACTCCTGTGACTCTGTAGCTCTGGACAATTACCTGTGACAGATTCACACTGATCCAAGGTCTCCTTAAAACCCACTTTGACTCTATGAAGGTGTGCTTGGTCAACTTGTCTCTTTAACCACTTTAACATTTATTCTAGGTCAGCACAAATTTGGAGTCAAGCTCATCTGGGTAATAAGAATACAAAGATTGAGATTTATTTTATTAACCAGCAAGGCCACTCCATCTCCCTTTACAAGGCTTAGCAACTGAAAGGACCCAGATAGGCTTTGGTGACTGTTTATCATATTCATTGTTATTAATGCAACAGGGAAAATACATATTCTATGATTATTGGATCCTGGTCTAGATCATTGGCAGGGACTGAGAAGGTCATCCACCTAGGTTCTGTCTTTTCAGTAAAAAGTTCCCAAATAGGGCTGATGAGATGGCTCAGCAAGTAAAAGCATTTGTCACAAAGCCTGACCACCTGAGTTCAACTCAAAACTCAACTGGTAGGAGAGAACTGACTCTCACAATTTGTCCTCTGATAGACACACCACTACCACCACCACCACCACAAGTAAATAAAGGTGAAGAAGGAGGAGGAGGAGGAAGAGGAGGAGGAGGAGGAGGAGGAGACAAAGGAGGAGGAGGAGAAGAAAAGAAGAAGAAGAAGAAGAAGAAGAAGAAGAAGAAGAAGAAGAAGAAGAAGAAGAAGAAGAAGAAGAAGAAGAAGAAGAAGAGGAAGAAAGAAGAAAGAAGAAAAGAAGAAGAAAAGAAGAGGAACAACAACAAGAACTTCTAAAATCAGAGGATAAAGCATTACCAAGAGTGTTGTACAGGTGGATCTGTCAGCAGGGTGAGCAAAGTTAGACCTTCCCAATATGCTTCTATTGTTTCCTTTTAGTTGACCATTGGTGCATACAGCTTTTATGAGAAGATTATCCATATAATACCATTTGAACAAATGTTTTCCAAAGTTCCAAAGGCATGAGTATCCATTTCCTTATGGTCAGCACCTGCTTCTCCCAGGAGTCTGTAAAAGGCAAATCCATGTGCCATAGTAAATCTCCAATTTTTAACTTTAAAGTTAAGTCCCTTGAGGGGAAAAAAAAGAAAGAAACAGTTACTTCAAATCAGATAAAAGAAGGATGCAAGAGGAGGGAATGGGTGCTAAGAAGGTGGATAAGATGTCAGAAATGTCAGACCGGGGAGATAGTGTGGACCTTTGTACCATGCCTGGAATGGAATCTAGAATTGTGGATTCTTCTAGGAACCAGATCTGCCACATTCCTATCAGAATTGCTCTTTACCCTGAGTAAATGTGGCTTCTCACAGGTTCTGTTTGCCCTTCATTGGTGGCAGCCTGAGAACACTCAACTCACAAACCACACAACATCAGGATGTATTTACTCCTCTGAGCTTCACCATAAGCAATGGTCCTGTTTCTCCCAAGCAGCTGTATTTTGTAGACACTGTGAACATGAAGCTCAGCATCCGTTTCTTCAAAACTGACCTCCTATCTCGCCTTGGGATCCCTCCCTCCTACATGTGCTCTTGTTATTGTGAGGCTATCCACCACCATGGAGTCTTCATCAGAATCCAGCAAAAGCTCTGAACTGTGAGATAAGTAAAGCTCTTTTCTTAATAAGATACTTAGCCTTGGGCATCTCATTATTGTCATAGAAACTGAACATATATATATATACATACATACATACATATATATATATGTTGCAGGAAATAATAAAAAGAACCAGCATGATCCTGTGCTTGCGCCAGCAATTCTCTGCCTGTCGCCTGGCTGGCTATGCACCAGCAGGCAATGATCAACCTGTTTTATCTCCTGGAGACTCTCTGGCCTGGAACTCCCAAAATGTCTCCACACAGCTCTCTAAGTTCCCACTGGTGGGTCACTACCATGCCAGCCCCATGCTTTAAATCCCCCACAGCCTTTGTGGTGCACATCTGGCAAACCCATGCTTTGCCACCATACCATGCTTTCTCTCTTGAACCCCAGTCAAACTGTCCCATGATGGAAAGTGCCACACAGACTTAGCTTAGAAACGATGGCAACTCAATCGTTGGACACAAGAACTAAAATCCTAATCTTGTAACCCTTGTTAAATCTAAATCCTCCAGTGGCAAATCCTGATGGATCCACCATTGAAACCGGGAGATGCCACTGGCTGACCCAGTCGGGGTCCCTCAACCCAGGGAGAATCAGGGTTCCAGTACTCAGGTGGGCAAGGAGTCAGCGAGTGACAAACAGACACAAACACAGTGCTGAATCTGAGTGTAATTTCTCAAAGTAAGCATCAGGCTTTTATGGTCATTAGAAAAGAAAAAGGCAATACAACAGTCAAGGTACATTGAGGTCATCTGATGAATAAATGATTTTATAGAAACTTATGTACATGAGAATTGGCAGGAACTAGGCTGTGGTTACAACAACTGAAAGAAAGTCAGCCTTATCTAAAGTACTCTAGTTTCTTCCTAGACCACAACCCACTTTCTTCCTAGATACTCTAGTTCCTTCCTAGACCATTGTAAATTCCTGTAAATGGGAATGACTCAGCTGTTATTCTAAGTATTTGTGGGGAACCTCCATTTACCAGAGGAGCCCACCAACTTTCTTCTATTAAGTAATGTAGTCTGCCATACATGACTGTAATGAGAATTCTGAGTTTACTTTGTTGAACTTGCCCTGGGATTTTATTAACTCTTATCCAGTAAACTTCAATGCCTGATTTCTTTTACTATCTCACTTTCAACTCTGGAGGCAATTTGTCTGAATAAGTAACATTCTTTACAAAATTCCAAGCTGAGGGTCGGCTCAGCATTGACTAGGATATTGGAACACTGGTGGAGGCCAGGAAACAACATCCAACCTAACTTGGCTATTTGTCAAATCATTCTTTGGGGGCACTTCTATACCTATAATAGAGCAATACTGAAAGAAAGCACGCAAAAACCCTCCATCGACTATTGCAAGGACAAATCTGGACGACATCTGTGTTAGGGGACACCAAGGACCTCCAGGAGACCAGTTTCCTTGAAACTTTTTGCCTCAGGACTGTAGCCAAGCTTTTGGATATGTCATGCAGACTCCGCTGGAGTGTGTGTGGCAGGGAGAAATTAGTAATTACATCTTGTCCTCATGCTATCCCTGTCCAGAAAAGACCTCTCTTCTGCTTCCTCTCTTCCTTCATCTAACCTGGAAATCCCACCTCCTTGGCCAGTGAGGGGCTCTTTTATTCATTAGGGGATTGGTTCACAAGAAGTCACTTCACTCCTTGTCCCCAGCCTCTCCCAGGAGAGTGGAATTAACCTCAAAATACAAACAGCACCAGGCCCATCCACAACATATGTACCCACACACACACACACACACACACACACACACACACACACATGTTATATATGTATTAGCCTCAGCTTCTAAAACTTTGGCTCTTGTTTATTCTATGTCACTGTATTAGTATATTCAAAACACTACCAGCTCTAAAGTTGTCCACACATATCAACAAGAAAGATGATGCCAAAAGAAGGCTGCCAGGCCTTTCAATAGTGAAATCCTTTTCTAGGAGAGTAAGATGTAAGGAAATGAACATCTTTGAACTTACTAAATCTGAGATGTAAATACAAAGACTATCTTGCTATTCTGCATGCATCAAGAAAGATCCTGAGTATGCAACCAGCCTCAACTACATAACGTGCTTAGGGAAGTAGGCTTGTTCCAGATATGCCTTTGTGCATAATATTTAATTTACAAATCTGGGACTCAGGTCTAAATTGAGTTTTAAAGGTATCTAACCTTTGGGTAAATTTTGTCATATTTCAAGACAGACATGGTAGCAATATGGGGAGCTAACTGAACCTTATAAATAGATGCCTATCAGAGTCTATCCACAAAATGACTGCTGACCATAGAATGTGAATTAGCCTTTGGGGTTAGTTTCAGATAGGGGCAATAGAAAGATAAGGATCATTCTTCAGGATGAAGGCAACAGTTTTAGCATGACCACAGTGCTGTATGTGCTTGTACTCCTACCTACCTCCTTTCTCTCTCTTTCTCTCCCTCTCCCTCTTGCTTTTTCTCTCTTGCTCTCTCTCATGTCTCTCTCTCTTGCTTTCTCTCTCTCCTCTCTCCTCTCTCTCTCTCTCTCTCTCTCTCTCTCTCTCTCTCTCTCTCTCTCTCTCTCTCTCTCTCTCTCATATGCCGCCACTGGCATTTCATTCTGAAAAATGATCTTAGCAGCGGATGTCAACAGACAAGAACCAGGAAAATACCACAATCAAAAAACAACCCAGCAAATGCAGTGCCAACAGTGCTTATAATTCAACTGAAATATGAGCAGGAGCTGGAAGGCAGCTCAGTGGAACAGCACCTGCCTAACATATGTGAGGTTCCGGACTTCCGCCAGCACTGGGAGCAAGGGACAGATGTACATAAACAGCTGTGGTCAAGTGCAAATCATCAGGCAGCCACACTAGCACCAATACTTTCTGACTCACAGCAATTATAAAAGAACAAGTTTATAAGACACATCTCAACTCCAGAGAAGATAGGGTCAGGAAAATTAGACCATCATCAACTTTCTGAAATAAGGTATATCCTATTTTATTGTGTACGTTAGTGTATACGGAGTGAATAGATTGTTCCTCTGAAATCTGGGACATGTAAAACAGATCTTCCTAACAGATCTTCATTGTCTCCAAGAAGATATTGTCACCTTGGGCAGGCAGTGTTTGACCACAGTATCCTTCTCTTTGGGGAGTGTCTACAGACATAAGGCCAACTAACATCTTCCCCAGAGAGTCAGTCAGCACAGTCCTCAACAAACCCATTCTCTACAGTGAAGGAAGCAATCAGGAATCTGGAGAGTTCCAGGCCTTGCCAACTGTGCAGTCGTGACAGAAACTGTGATGACCTCCTTCAAGTCACCACATCTAAAGAGGGAGGGGATAAATTACAACGGGTGAGTGTGTATACCCGGGAACCGTGCCTTTCATGAGTAAGCCTTAGCTATTTCTGGCTGTGGGATTTTGGGGCAAGTTATTTCATACTGCTGTGCCTCCATTTCTTTTTCTATATAATGTCATATCTGTATTTCATGGAATTGATGATGTGCTTGATTATAACACATATTGTGTACCATAAAATATCAACCACCTGGGCAAACTAAGGCACAAGTGCCCTACAGTAGTGCACTACAATATCACTACAATATCAGCATCATGAAGGCAAAGGGTTTCATGTTCCCAGCCACTATCATGTCCCCAGAGCCTAGAACACCAACTTGGAGCTCAGCACCTGGAGCTGAATGCCCGAGTGCCTAATTCCAAATGTATTTGATAGAGTTGATAATAATGGGTTGTGAGACTTCACACTGTGGAAGTTATGATTCACAGAAGACTCGACTATAAAGGGTATAATTACCTACTCGCCCCTTGTCCCTCTCAGCCTTTTAAATACCCCCAGCACGATGAGGCAATTTTAAATGGAAATAAATTCTAGAAGCTGAAATTATATAATTAATTATGCTCAGCATAAATTTCAATAGTTTATTGGTCTAAGGATGTTCATAGATCACTTAGCAACAGGAAAAGGAAAACACAGGTGTTTGGGCTCAGTTCACACTTGTTAACTAATAAGAAGAGCATTTTCCCCTTGGAAATTCTAAATGCTTTTTATTGGACTTTTAAAAAAAAGATAGTTGGAAACCAGGGGCTGGGGGTTGGCCACCCTTGCTCCTGGCACTCAGTTTCTCTTGCACCTGTATCATCTTATTCAGAAAATAACAGTCTGTGTCAAGGCTTGGTCGTTTACCAGCCTTGTGACTGAGAACTGGAGAGGTGGCACAGGGGTTAAGAGGACTCATTCCTGCAGAAGATCCACGTGGCAGCTCACAGCTATCCATAACCAGTTCCAAGGAGTCTGCCTCCTCTTCCAATCGCCAACCGGCACCAGACACACACATATACATACATGTATGTACATGTTTATACATACCTGCAGGCAAAATGTACACACAAAGAAAAAATAAATAAATTTAAAACAAAAACCAGAGGAAGGACACACCAGTAGATGGCAATGAAGGTAATCAAGCAATAAACACTGTAAGCAATAAACGTTATATATCTGCTAAACATTTTAGCACACTATGCTTTCATTCCCAATAAACTTGTTCCAATTGATTGTATGATAGCTTAGAGCCATCAACTAATTTATATCACACTTAGAGTCACATATGTCTCCTCCCAACACTACACACAGAATCAAGCTTTCATTCTACAGTACACCTAAGGCATAATAGCCGATACACAGCACTACCCTAAGCAAAGCTGCTGGAGAGCCCCTCTAACCAAGCTTCAGAAAGACAAGCTCTGGGTCCCTCAAGTAACCCATGGAGGGTCCCTTTAAGAATGGCTCCAAGAAGAACATCTCTCTTGCATCATTCCCGGAGAGACCTGAGTTCTTGTGAAAGCTGGAATGGCTTCAAGACACAGTCCCACCTTTGGGGCTGAGTGTCATCGATGGCATCAGGTGTGGCTGGTTCTCATAGGATTACAAAGCACAGGGTAGGGGAGAGTGACACAGAGAAAACAGGATGCTAGCTCCACACCCCACCTCTGCCAAAAAAAAAAAAAAAAAAGCAGGCTAATGCAGCAGCTGTCCACCACATGAAGAAAGAAAGCAATGTTTTCTAAAATATTGTTTATGTTCACCCTGTGAGCCTGCCCAGAAATTTAAATATCCTTCTCTCCCCAGAGAATACTTACATCCTCAGAACTGTTTCATCCTCCTGGGATCCATGCAAAAAGACCAAGACTCTGGGAGTGATTATAAACCGCCTCTTCCCCTGGCCTAATGAAACAGCTCTCTAGTTGGTAGTGTCGCATTCATTTAAATAGTAATCTTCACCTCATGATTTTATAATCACAATAATTTTTAATTCAACTGAAACACTTTATGCTAAACTTTCTGATGTCAATAAACGATGAGTTTATAAAGGTGTTTAACATATTCATGAGCCCTTCTTGCACTTGGGTTGGTTTTTTTGGCTGTAACTAGCAGAACACCCAGCTTGAACCTGTTAGAAGCCAAACACAAGCCTGAGCCCAGGCATAAGGCAGGCTTCTGAGAACTGGATTAGTGGTCCAGCTCCATCTTCAGCGATGTTTGAGATGTCTTCTCCCCTCGTTTTCCGTGTTCATCTGAGGCTGGAAGCAAGAGGTCCAAAGGATCTCCTGGATTCACCAGTACACACAAAGCAATCTGGAGGAGGGTGAAGATGAGAGAGTTTATTTCTCCTCTTCTGGAGTGTGTGTGTGTGTGTCTGTGTGTATGTGCGTGCGTGCATGTGTGTGTGTATGTGTGTGTGTGTGTGTAAGTGTGCTAGGTATCAAACACAGAACCTTGAGAATGCTAAACAGGAATCCTACTACCAAGCCACACTCCAACCCTAAGACCAAGTTTTTTTAATTTATTAATTTATATTTTAGATTTATTTTTATTTATGTATGTGCATCTGTATCTAGGCATGCCATATGTACCAAGGTGCCTATGGAGGCCTGAAAAGGGGTTTTCTCTGGAGCTAGCATTACAGACAATTGTGGTGAGCCACATAATGTGGATGCTGGGAACCCAACTTGGATTCTCTGGAAGAAAAGGAAGTGCTCCTAACTGCTAAGTCATCTAACCTACTGTTTATCTGGTTGGTTGTGTGTGTGTGTGTGTGTGTGTGTGTGTGTGTGTGTGTGTGCGCGCACGTATACGTGTGTGTGTGTGTGTGTGTGTGCACACGTGTGTGTGTGCATGTATATGTGAGTGTGTGTGTGTGAACTGGCTCTCTCCACCATATGATTTCCCAGGGATCCAGCTCAGTAACCGGGTTGAACGCACTGTACCCTTACCTGCTGAGCCATCTTCTCACTTCCCGAGGTCATTGCTTTATGTAGGTCTCAGGAATAGTGCAAACTTTCCCAGATCCTCGAAGCAAACGTTCCTCTCGTCTCATTGGCCCAGATAGAGTCACGTGCTTAATCCTGACCTAGCCTCACTCGAATCTGGGTTTGTATACTTACCTGCAAGGAGATTATATAAACCACACCTGGTTCTCAATTCACCAGCCTCCACACAACAGCAAAGATGAGGGACAGATGCTGAGGAGGCAGTGGGATAAGCCCTGGTCTCCTGCCGCCACCACAGGTGCCTGAACCTCATGATTCCGTGTTTGAGAACCTTAAGCTCTTGTTGAAAGCCAGAAGGGAACTTTCTTGTCTCCATCATACCTGGGGCAAGGGCTTTTGAAAGAGGCATCTCTCATCTCATGGTCCTGTGTTAATTGTCAGTAATTTAGTATCTACTTATCTAGAGAACCAGGAAACACTTGAGTGGCAAGTGCTGGCTAGTCTCCAGGAGCAATTGTGCCAGTAGCAACAGGACACCCAGGCATATAGAGTTCACAGGTATGATGTCAAAATACTGGAAGCTTGGGTTAATTTGAATTTCAGATAAGCAATAAAGCATTTCAGTATACTTGCTCTTTGCCCCCAAACTAGGACAGTTTCCAAACCTACTTCCAAGGAATTCTGTGAGAACACATCATGCAACGTAAGCCGCTGTCATTTACAATTAAGACCTTGAGTCATACAGAGCTCAACACCCACTACAAAGGCCTGAGCGTGTCCTCCAGCAATGAGACTGTCACGGAGCAAGCACAGGAAAGCAGGTGGTACCACCTCCTAAAGTCTAGGTCTGAGAACAGTGTTTCTGAACGTTTCTGTCTGGTCCCTGGTGGAAGGAAAATCACACAGTCTTTCCTGCTTCAACCGAGCTCCATTTAAAGTGAAGGCAACTCTGGAATGCTATGTGACTTCAGTATTAAGCTGACAAGAGGATTAAGAAGGTAAAAATGCTCCCCAAGCCTGAGGACCCAAATCCAGGTCACAAACTCAGTGGTGGAAGGACAGAACCATGTCTAAAAGTTGTCCTCTGACCTCTGTGTGCATACTCACACCCACACAAACACACATGTGTACATAAGCACACACACACACAATAATAGTAACAAGTAAAACAATAACATTAAATATTACACAATTCTGGCATAGACAAAGCCCTCTGCTGGTAGGATTTTTTTCCCTGTCCTTCAATCTGTTCTGATAAATAAAACCAAATCCCTCTCCAATGAAATAACCTTACTATTGTTAAATGTAAGAACACTGAATTAGAAAGCCATTATTAACATTATTGATATTGTTCACTTCTACATTAGACTGCATTGTTACTGTCTTATTTCCCAAGAATAATATATCTTCACGTTGAGTGGGAGGCCAGTGCTAATTCACCAGTTGCCATGGCAGTGTGATGAAGCAGCTTAGTTGTCTAAATGGCTGTAGACAGCAAATATGGTCCCATCTGCTCTCCCTAGATAATGAAGGAGGCAGACTGCATCATGAAATCCCTGCCTTGGTGTGGATGCCAGAGACTGGCGGGGATCTGGGGCTGTCACCTTTTTTGGCTTTCTGAGTTGGGAGCTCTCACCTTATAGTTAAGTATGACTTTGCACTCACAATCCTCCTGCCTCTGCTTCAACATGGTAGAAGTGCAGTCATATAACTATGCCTAGCATCTGGAAGCTTCTTGACCAATATTATAAGTAGTTTGCTGAGGTTGAAGGTGGTCCTTATAAAGGGGACACAGCCTCTGCAGATTTTCGCTTATAGCCAGAGCTTCGCCCATTGCTCTGGAACATAACATGAAGCAATGATTCCCATAGCAACTAAGAATCCCAAACATGAGAGCTCAGGAGGTTGCTACATTGGTAAAGCTCTTGCCATCCAAGCATGAGGACCTGAACTGAATCCCCAGGGCCCATGTGGAAAAGCCCAGCATGGTGCTATGTGTTTGTAATACTAGGGCCAGGGGAGGCAAAGACAGGCCGGTCCCTGAGGCTTGCTGTCCAGTTAGTGTAACCACCAGCAAGGTCTGCCAGTGAGAGACCCTGTCTCAACCAATGTGGCAGACAGCTGGGGAATATCTGAGGTTTCTCTGTATAGCCCTGGCTGCCCCAGAACTCACTCTGTAGACCAGGCTGGCCTCAAACTCAGAAATCCACCTGTCTCTAAAGCTAATTCTTTTAAACCAAAATTAAAAACAAATAAATCAGGGCTGAACCAGGATAGAAAGTTGTTGGCATTTTTATCTTTAAATTCTTTGTCTTTAAAGTGTGCGTGATCTACTGTTTGACTACAGCCATTTTTATTATAGTCTCTTTTCTTTTTGAGAATATTATTACATCATTGTTCTCTTCCCTTTTCTCCCTCCAATTCCTCCTATGTATTCACTTGCATTCTTTTAAATGGATGGCCTCTTTTAATTGCTGTGTGTGTGTGTGTGTGTGTGTGTGTGTGTGTGTGTGTGTGTGCACAAACTGCTCAGTCTGTATAATGTTACTTGTACACTTATGTTTTCCCCTCCACATTAGCAAGTCTGTTGGTGTCTTTACACTCAGTTTGGTCAGGATAGAAAGAAAGCCATGATGAGAAACAAATTGGTGGATGATTTAAACATAATTTAATTCAAGTTTTACTATTTTTCCTATTGCCTGCCATTCGAGTCAGAATACTTTCATTCAACTAAAGCTTCTTTTTCTTTTCTGTTTTTAACCATTTAGAGTTTTGCTTTGTTTTGGGGCATGAAGGATGGAACTCTGACCCCCATGCTGGTCAAGTGCTCTACTACTGATGAGCTAGTTCCCTGACCCATGGCACGTTCCTGTTCCTGTTGCTTTCGTTTGCTTCTTTACAGCAGGTTCTCACAGAGGTGAGGTGAGGCTCTAACTCAGCCTCATTAGAGGATAACCTTGAACCCTCTGATCTTCTTGCTTCAGCCTCCCAAGTGGTAGGAGTTTTAATAAGAGTGTGGTACTGGCCAGGCAGTGGTGGCACACGCCTTTAATCCCAGCACTTGGGAGGCAGAGGCAGGCAGATTACTGAGTTCAAGGCCAGCCTGGTCTACAAAGTGAGTTCCAGGACAGCCAAGGCTACACAGAAAAACTCTGTCTCGAAAAACCAAAAAAAAAAAAAGTGTGCTACCACACATAGCTGTGTGTGTGTGTGTGTATTATGAACTCAGTTAGCAAATATGAACTCAGACATACTTCCCTTAACTCAGCAAACTTAAAAACGTTACATGCCCAGCCTCTGAGTGCTGTATAGAATAGAGATTGTCTTCACCAAAACCATGGTGCCCTCATTTCCAACGATAGTTACTTAGGATTCATTTTTAAAACGTTTTGTCTCTTTATTTCCTTCTTACTGATAAGAATTCAACTAGAAGTACCTCACACATGAAGTATTTCTTCGGTGGTTCCTATACTTTGGATCTCACAGCTCTCCCAAAGGCTGATGTGTTGCAGGTTTGGCCCCCATCCTGTGGTGCTGGTAGGAGGCCTTCAGATTCTCTCTCTCTCTCTCTCTCTCTCTCTCTCTCTCTCTCTCTCTCTCTCTCTCTCTCTCTCTCTCTCTCTCTTTCTCTCTGTGTGTGTGTGTGTGTGTATGTGTGTGTGTGTGTCTGTCTGTCTGTCTGTCTCTGTCTCTATCTCTGTTTCTGTGTGTGTGTCTCTGTCTCTCTCTGTCTCTGTCTCTCTGTCTCTCTGTCTGTCTGTCTCTCTCTCCCACTGCTGTGACAAATGCCTGACAAGAAGCAGCTTAAGGAAGGAGGGGTTTATTTGGGCTCTTTTGAGGGTGCAGCCCATCAAGACAGTGGATGTGGCTCTGATCCGTAGTAGCACAAGAAACAGAAAATGGGGAGGTTCTCGAATTCCTTGGGCTCATTTTTGTCTTGAGTTCCTAGCCTGGAGGATGGTACCACCTACACTCAAGTTATTTCTCTTAGGGAATGTCCTCACAAACATGCTGAAAGGTATTCCTCACTAACGCCCTATATGTTTATTAAGCCAGTCGAGTTAACATTCAAAATTAACTGTTACACCCAGTGTAAAGGAAGTTAGATGGGGGTGCGCATGCGCATGCTCCCTCCTCTCCCTCCTTCTGCTTCCTGTGTTTTATAAAGTGAGTGGCTTTGCTCCTCCACATGTTCCCTACTATGGTGGTCTTTACAACACACATAAAATCAAGAGTCTGCCATGGACTGAATCTTCTGAAAACCAGGAGCCCAATACAACTTTCTTCTCTGTGTCATTTATTTCTGTTATCTGTCTCAGAGCCAGAGGTGGCTAACACACTGTGACTCATTAACAACTATGTGACCCTGGATTTAGGGTAAACATGACAGAGCATTTACTTAGATTGTATCCATGTAACATCCTTATCTTGCTTAAAGCTACAGTCATGGCTCTTCAAAGTTTATCTACCATCTTTCTTCCAGTTAGCCATGTTTGCCTCTTGTGCGGCCCTCCATGTTTAAATGTATCTCACCTTCATTACATGTCTATGTGTTTTTCTGGCCTTGAATGTGGTTTCTGTGCCTAAAAAGGATTAACCAAAGACTAGGGGCTGGAGAGATGGTTCAGTGGTTAAGAGCACTGACTGTTCTTCAGAGGTCCTGAGTTCAATTCCCAGCAACCACATGGTGGCTCACAACCATCTGTAATGGGAGCTGGTGCTCTCTTCTGGTGTGTCTGAAGACAGCGACAGTGTACTCACATGCATAAAATAAATAAATCTTAAAAAAAAAAAGATTAGCCAAAGACTAATTTATGGTATTAATTACTGATGGTATAAGTTGTTCCTGTAATAAAATATATCCACTTTAATGCATTTTTTCCATGAGCTGTAGAAAATACATAGACCTATATTACCAGCTGATTCTCTGTTCCTCTCTGTGGTTCCCAACCTGAACAGCAGAGATTTTGTGTTGTAGCTATAGACTGACCTATTTTACAACTTCCTATAAATAGTTCTTAAAAGTCTCAGTGTCTGGCATCTTCCACTCAAAATATGTGAATGTTCATCTCTGATTGTGTATGTAATAAGCATCTCACTCCTTTTTGTTGTTCTGTATTCGACCCTACGGATGTATCACCTTTATTACTGGTTCATCTAATGATGGACATTTGAGTCGTTTGGGACTCTGATGAGCAAGGTATTAGGAATATTCATAGGTGGTTCTTTATGCAACTGCATTCCAAGTTCTTTTAGATAAAACCTAGAATTAGGATTATCATGTCACACGACAAATGTGTGTTTCACTTCCTTTGAAAACAAAAACAAATGTATGTGGAAAACTGTTTCCCAATGTAGTTATGAAATTTCACATTCCTATCAGTAATGTGTGATTTCCAGCTAGTCCACAATTAGTGGGGGATTTTTTTTGTTTGTTTGGTTGTTTTTTTGGTTTTGGTTTTGTTTTTGTTTTTTTTCGAGACAGGGTTTCTCTGTGTAGCCCTGGCTGTCCTGGAACTCACTCTGTAGACCAGGCTGGCCTCAAACTCAGAAATCTGCCTGCCTCTGCCTCCAGAGTGCTGGGACTAAAGGCATGTGCCACCACTGCCCAGCTTAGTGGGGGATTTTTTTCTCTCTCTCTCTCTGTCTAAAATTTAACCTAGCCTACTAAATGCATATGAAATTTCAATGTGGCTTTAATTTGAAGTTACTTGATGGGTAATGATGTTGAGCAGCTTTTTGATCATATGCGTATTAGTTATACACACACACACACACACACACACACATGGTTCCCCCCAACCCCCAACACACACACACAAGAAATGTTTGTCAAGTTTTTACTTGCTGCTTGTCTTATTGAGTTATAAGGGGGCATTATATATTCTGGATTAAAGTCTTGTTAGATGCATGTATTAAGCAGTCTTTCCTACTGTGTGATTTGCCTTGTCACTTGTTTTTAGACAAGGACCAATAGTTATTAGTTTAAATAATCCATGTTAGCTTCATTTTCTTGATATGAGAATTTCCCACTGGAGCATATATCCTTTCACAGATCTCTTTAAGACTTTTCACAACTCTCTGTTAGACAGAAAGCTCTCGCACTCTCTCTCTCTCCCCCCTCCGCGTGTGTGTGTGTGTGTGTGTGTGTGTGTGTGTATGTGAGAGAGAGAGAGAGAGAGAGAGAGTGTACACATTTCTGTGCAGGTGCAGATACATATAATTTTCACCTTAAAATAGTTAGTATTGCTGGGAATAGCTGCATATGCCTTTAACCCCAGCACTCAGGAGGCAGGAGTAGGCAGATCTCTGTAAATTTGAGGCCAGCCTGGTTTACACAGCTAACCAGGGCTGCATAGTAAGACTATGTCTCGAAAAAAAGAAAGAGAAAAAAAAAAGAAAGGAAGAAAATACTTAGCCCTGAAAGTATGCTATCTTCTGTGTAAATTAGTTTTAACATGTAATGAGTTAACATTTAAAGGAACATAAATGGAATTTATAACCTAGCATATTAGGTTTGTTTGTTTGTTTGTTTGTTTGTTTTTTAAACTGGTGATCTGAGAAGTGCTAAGGGATCTATGAATGGGCTTGACTGGGGGTGCTGGTGTCCTCTGAACAGAGCCTATGAATCACCTCCTTGAACCTTTACCCCTACCCCCAGCCTGTGAAGCAGGAAGGATAATATCTGCAGCCTCAGGGTGACTGCAAGGAACAGCAGGACACACCCAGCTCCCTCTGGCAGCAATGACTGTTTGTTCCTTCTACTCTGTTCCACGTTAGTTTCTGATTCAGTTTGTGTCACTTCACATTTATCTTCAACCCAACTGTCCTGCTGGACAAGTTTTTAAATTTCACTTTTGCTGGACTCTTCTGAGAACCTCAAGGTCAAGGTTGATCCTACTGTAGTGAGCCCGATGGGCTGTTTTATCAAATCCGGATTCCAAGGCTCTGTCTTAAAAGGCCATGCTTCCCTGAGTCTATCTCACAGTGGCTGAGGACTCTGGCCAAGACCATTCTGAGGTTCCCAGAATATGGCAAGGAGTCCCATTTGCAGAGGCATATAAAAGCAAACCCATAAGGCCACCATATTTCCCAACAGCTTCAATCTAGAGCTAGCATATTTCCTGCAGAGAAACTGGGCTAGAGGAATCCAAGCCCGGGCTGCCTTTCAATGAGAGAGACAACCCACCAGATGTGGACAAATGAGATGGTACTCCTGTAACAGACAGCTTTAGGACCCGGCAATGTGTTCCTACTTCTCTTGGACTTAAGTCTGTTTGAGCTAGATTTACTTACAAATGGGAATACTGATCAGAACATGGAGTCAGTTCCTCAAAGGAAAGACCTTACATCCTCCTTTCCCCTTGCCCCACATTGCTCTGAACAAATCCTCCATTTCTGGACTCATCAAATTCCTCTGCACACCACTGTCCAAACAGAAATTCTTTCTCTCTC
>NW_022196900.1:18736314-18765412 GCF_008632895.1 Mastomys coucha | reverse complement strand
TCTCTCTCTCTCTCTCTCTCTCTCTCTCTCTTTTTTCTTTTGTTTTTTTTTCGAAACAGGGTTTCTCTGTAGCTCTGGCTGTCCTGGAACTGTAGACCAGGCTGGCCTGGAACTCAGAAATCCGACTTCCTCTGCCTCTCAAGTACTGGGATCAAAGGCGTGTGCCACCACCGCTTGCCTACAACTGAAATTCTAAGGACCATTTTTCCATGCCCCTGCACACACAGGGATCTTGCTGAAGGACGGGTCCAGCTCATTTTTTTCCACCCTTCAGGAGAAAAGCCAGCCCTTTTCCTCTGAGATTCATGTTACAGCATCTGTGGTTTTTAGTTTGTTTTTGTTTCCTTTTTTACAAACTTCCTGATTACTCAAAACTGACACCTGTTTTATAGTCTTCCCCATCCACCCCAGCTCTCTGCCCTCCTCTTAGACAGATGCCATTCAGTCTAACAGCCTGCCATGGGTTCATGTGGTGCTAAGCAGCAGGCACATTTCTTAGTTCTTTACACATACAGTATTGTATGCTCAAACCTTCAGCATAATGTGGTATTTTTTTTTCCATTTTGAGGGGAAACTAGGGCACAGAGGTGGGGATGCAGACAGGAGGGATAGCAGAGCTGTGAATCTTAACACACACTCTGACCTCCTGGTTCCTCATTCTCCTGGTTCCTCATTCTCGTATTGGCAATATCCCCCACATTTGCCCAATGTGTGTTGGTACTGTACAGGTGTCAGGGAGTCAGGACTGCCCTAAACAGGCTCGGTGGGCATCTGAGGGTCTGTGGAGAGGTGGCAGCTAAGGGAGGAACCCTTCCAAGTCCGACAGATCAGTGTTAGGTGTCCTTGCTAGACAGACTTACCAACTACCAAAAAGCCAGGAACCTGGACTGAAAAGACCAGTAGCTGTAAAGCAAGTTACTAGATTTTCCTCATCTGCCTGGACCTCCTCTCTGCCTCAGTTATCCTCTTAGGGAAGCCTACTGCCTTCAAGGCAACATCCACCCTCAGTCAGAACACTCCCTCTTGTCTAATCCTCACGCATTACTCGAATTTCTCAGCCCTTTAAAAACATCACATAACTGGTTCAAAAGTTCTGGAATTCTTGTTTTGAACAAAGGAAGCCAATGGGTAGGGGTAGAGTGGCTGAGAAACAGATTCACCACCTGAGAAACAGTGCTTCACCTCTGGATGCAGATTTATCTAGATCTGCTCTGCTCTACAAATGCAGGTTTGGCAAGTTCCTCCCAGCTTGTTGGCTCTGTCCAGTCTCCACCTCAGCTTCCTCACCAGAACGTACAGCTGCACTCTGGCCTTGGGGCTGCACAAAGCCACCTTAGTTAGCTTCCTCTGCGCCCGGTCCTCCTGAACCACCCCAGTTATCATTGACAAACACTCTTCCTGGAGTGGTCTCCCAAGGCAGAAAAATCTCAATGCCTATATATTGTCATTATAAATACAAGGCAGCCAAACTCAGCAAGGCCCTACATAGCACCACACAAGCTTAATTACTGCTCACGATTACTATAATTAGAATAATTTATTGAGTGCTTCCTTATGGGCCAAGCGCTTTCCTCATCAGTTTTCAAGCCCTTAAATCCTTCAAGACAACGCTGGGAGCTGGACCATCTATCATTCCTGCATGTACATGGGGCACAGAATAAGGGCTCTAAACGGTTCCTTGCTTCTCCAATAGCAGGTTCACCTGTTAAAGTTAAAGAATAGGAAAGAGAGGAGAAAGAAAGTGGCAAAGAACTACCCAGAAAGTTGGCGAGGGCGCGCACTGAGACACTTCCTGGTCATCGTTACTCAGCACTTTGAGGCGAACCGCAGCATGGCCGCCTTAGACGAAGGATACACCTCTGCCTGGGCAGTTCTAGGGCTGTTCCCAACCCTGGTCTGGAAGTATCTGACTTAGGTCTGTTTGAGGCATGGCCAATGTGACTACAGAGGGACTCTACCGTGTGAGAGGGGACAGCGATCTACCCCGGCGCCGGGCGCAGTAAAAGTGCCCTTGGGGTAGCTGGACGTACATTCTCCAAGGAGTAAGCGCCGGGCGGCGTTTGGAGCTTGGAGAGACCAAAGCTGCTCCAGGCGCCTGCGCTAGCTCCGCCCCTTATAAACCAAGGTTCGGCAGCCTCGAGTGGGGCGGGGAAGCCAGGAGCGAGGCCAACGCTAGGACAGTCCCCGAGCTGCTCAAGTAACCCGCTCTGGCTCCGCCCCCTGAAATACCGCCCCACCTCTTGGGGGCGTGGTCTAGGCGCGGCCAGCCCGGACGCCTTGGCGGGCTCGGGAGGCGAGGAAGCGCGTCCCCGCCGCGCGTGCCGGTCCGCCCCGCCCCGCCGCGCTCCTCCCTGTCTCTATAAAGAGAAGGCGGGCAGCCGCATTCGGCTGCAAGCTTCGTTGAGTGCCTTGGATCCGTTTCCATCTGCTTCTGCGGAAACTCGTGTGGTTCCCTCCCCGCAACAGCCAAAATGGTGAAGCTGATCGAGAGCAAGGTACGCATGCCCGGGCGCCGCGCTCACCCCCGCGGTGCTGAGAGGACACCCTCGGTATCCAAGCTGGCTGGAGCGGCCCAGGGCCTGTGTGCGCCCTGGGCTGTGGAGCGTGCCCTGGGGGAGGGGACGAAGGGACCCGGGAACGCCGGGTACGGGAGGTGCACGCGTGGGCAGCACCTGGGTTCCCGGAGCTGCAGTCCTTACGGCCAACCCAAATCTGGCGGAGGTGAAGTGTTGGACGGGGGTCCTCCAGTGACACCACCCTCCCACCCCGCCCCGTGCCCCGACTGAATCCGGATTCGGGGTCTCTGGGAGAAGATGGAGAGCCGCCACTCCTCGCGTACGCGGTGCCATACACCGCGCGAGTGTGCTGCTCCGCAGGGCTCGGCCATAGTTTCCCTCCAACAGTGGCCCGCCGCCTAGAGGACGCAGGCCGGGTCGGTGCCTGAGGGTGGGTCCCGGGTCCCAGTTAAGGACCCTCTGATCGGTACCCCAGGTGTCTGCTAAGGAGAAAGGTCCAGGCCGCGCCCGAGAGACTCCTCCTCCTGCGTCGCAAGGCGTGTTTCCGGCAGCTCTGGCTTTGGAATGACTCAGTCCCCAATGTCTCTGGCCCAGGGGCCTCGCTGCCTTAAGGTTTCAGTGATTGACCCTCCATAAGTGGACTTTGCTGGAACCAGGGCTCTCCCCCTGGGAAAAGTCAAGTACAAAGTCCTGGTGGTTCTGCCCTTTGGGAAAAGGAAAAAAAAAAAAAACCCAAGGGAAAAACTGTTACCATATTCGAAAGTTACTGAGAACCAAAATATCCTCCGGATTGAGAAACCTAGAGCCTGTTACACTGTAACTACTCGGGGAATATTTATGAAATGGAAAGTGAAAGAGGATTGGGGTTGGGAATTGATGTGTGGAAGACTGTCTCGCAAGTTCAACCTTAAACTATGAAGTCGGTGAAAGACAGGTCCGTGCCCTCCAGTTTTGAGCACCTGTTTGGGCCTGGTTGGGTCTCAGTACAAAAGTTTGCTCACCCACTACCAGTCGTATTAGTCGTATTATCTGTTTAAACTGACCTATTTATGGGACTTTTGCCATTCCAGTAGGAGAGGTGTACATCGGTGCCAGGAATCCAGTTATTCATAAAAACCTTGATCCTCAAAAGCCTACTACCAAGGCTCTGATCGGAGTCGCTAGAATCAGAAGTTAACTGAATACACATAAGTTTCGTGTGATGGGCTTAAGTTGATTGGTTTAACCATGCAGAATAGCCGTATTTCTGAGGACTGTGTGGGTAGTTAAAGGCCCCTGGGACCAGTCTCCACATAGGAGTGGAATAATAGGCTGTGATATAATGGAGCAGAAATCAACGATGATTGGTTTGCCTTGTTTATTTATTTTTAAGAATAAAACTGTTTATTGAACTACACGCGTGGCACTTTGCTCAGTGCTTCACAGGCCACGTGTGAGACCGAGGTGTTGGTTCCTGCCTCTAATCACTAGCATTCAGGAGGCTGGGCTGTCTCAAAAAAAGCAAAGAACACACTTTGTATTATTACCTTTGGGCTGGATATGGTTTTGTTGTTGGGGACTTCTTTCTGGTTTGGTTTACATTCACGTATAGAGATGGGGCATCCATTTGCAATGGTCAGAGGACGAGTTTTTCTTATTGAGGATCAGCCACGGTCCAGATGTGGGTGTCATCAGAGCAGCCCGCCATAGTGTCTTGACCTGGGTCTTACAATAAAGAATAAAGGTGGTGTGGCCTCTGATAACTACATAAGGGGAGGTTTTGTATGAGATTTATCTGCAACAACCAGTGGTGGTTGGGAACAGTGGTTTCCATGGCTCTGCGCTGCATTCCTGCCTCCTGACCCTAGCTAGCACTTGGTGCTGTTCACACCTGAACATGCATTGATGGGCAGCTCTGACTAGACGTTTCCGGAAGTTGGTGTAGCCATTGTGTAGTGTTCTCAGAAATGACATGTGATTGTCTTCCCTGAGAAAAAAATATGAGATAGAAACTAGAAACCTAAAAACTATACCCAGGGCCAGAGAGCTGGCTTACCAGATAAGAGGACTGGGTGTTCTTCCAGAGGATGGAGGTGGGGTTTGATTCCCAGCACCCACGTGATAGCTTATAACTATCTCCCTGTAACTCCAGCTCCAGAGCATCCGATGCCCTCTTCTGGCATCTGAAGGCACCAGCACACAAGTGATGTACATAAATACATGCAGGCAAAAACATTGATACTTGTGAATAAATACAAGTATAAAAAACAAATAAATATAAATTAAAGTTAAAGTATACTCCATTAAAACACATTAGGTTTTAATTAGGGGTGTATGTGTTGTAACACACACACACACATATATGGTTGTAGATATTTACTTTACTTAGTTGGACCAGATCTAATATGATTCTTAATTTGTCTTAGTTTTTGCTAAAGAATTTGACCAGCATTTTCCCCAGAAGGAAATGTTGACTTGAGATACAACTGTGTGTGTTGCTTTGCTTCATCTTTGTTGCCCCAGTTTGGGTTTTGGTCACTACACATGACTAATGGTGGTTTGAATGAGTCCCTGGTGACTACACTGTTAGGTTCCTAGGGTTACAGTATCAAGGCTTTTAGTAAATAATTCAGAGAGGTTGGCAGTGATGGAATTTTTTTCTTTTTTTAATCATTTTTGCTGGGGGTGTCATGTGACAGGTCTTAAGCAAAACAACCAAAGAATAAGTCCTTCTTGAGAAACCAAAACTTGGGTTCATCTAAAGAACAGTGAGTTTTGATCCATAGGGCAAAAGCCAAAGGTGGATAAACCAGTATGATCCCAACTCTAGAGGCCCTGTTTAAAGCACACAGAAGGGGCTGGAGCGCTGGCATTGTGGTTGACAGTGCTTCCTACTCTTCCAGAGGACCCTCACTCACTACCCACTGCCCATGACTCCAGCTCTAGGGGATCTCTCTGCACCAGCAGATACACACACAGATTAAACCTTAAAACAGCAACACACACAAATGTAATGCTAATGATGGCCCGAGTAGGAGATTGCTCTCCTGGACTCTGCCTTGGGGTCAGAGATTTTCCCATGTTTTACACTAGACAAATTCATCAAGTATTGCCTTCATTTGCCCCTTGGTTAAGTAACTTGTGACTTCCCCATTGCTTAACTGCATCTTCTTGTGAAGCTTCTTCAATTTTTTTTTAAGATTTATTTATTTTATGTATATGAGTACACACTGTAGCTGCAAAGATGATTGTGAGCCTTCATATGGTTGTTGGGAATTGAACTTTAGGACCTCTGCTCGCTCCGGTCAGCCCTGCTCGCTCCACCCCAAAGATTTATTTTTTATTATACATAAGTACACGGTAGCTGTCTTCAGACACACCAGAACAGGGCATCAGATCAGAGGGTGGTTGTGAGCCACCATGTGGTTGCTGGGACTTGAACTCAGGACCTTTGGAAGAACAGTCAGTGCTCTTACCCGCTGAGCCATCTTACCAGCCCACTTCTTCAATTTTTGAGGCCCCTTTACCAACCCCTAAGAATCCACTGTCTATCACAGAACTGATTTTGAAGTGAAAACATTTTTGCTACAAATGCCTATTTCCCTTTTATTAAGTGTAAATGTTAGTTATGTGCTAAGGGTGTAACTCAGGCATGTGCCTGGACCTGGGTCTACAGACCACCGCTACCCTCAGATTAGACAGTTCATAATATTTTATATAGTATTCCTGAAGATGTGAAGACCAATGCACTCTCCTTATCTCATTTTATCTGATCAAGTATAATAATGCCAACTGTGGACAAGATTCCTTTCAGGCCACTTTATTTGGTTGCTTTGGATTAAAAAGTAGGCTCTAAGAGAGAGCCAAACCTCATATTTTGTACTTACTATCTCTTTGTTGCTAATTTTCACGTTTGCTTGGGTCTTTTTGGAGGATGGGGGGTCTCGCTGACTGGCCTGGAACTGGCTGGTGATAGGCCATGTTGGCCATCACCACCCAGATGTCTGCTTACCTCTGCCTCCACAGTGAGTGCTGGGTTTAAAGGCATGGTGGCACCTGGCTGCATCTCATGGGAAGGGAAGATAAGTGCTATGTAACACAGATGTGTCTTTCTCTCTGCTCAGGAAGCTTTCCAGGAGGCCCTGGCCGCTGCGGGAGACAAGCTTGTCGTGGTGGACTTCTCTGCTACGTGGTGTGGACCTTGCAAAATGATCAAGCCCTTCTTTCATGTGAGTATAGGAGCAGTCGGCTTTGAGGCTGGCTAGTGGACACAAGCCAGGAGAAACAGATTGAAATTAATGGGTGTGAGAGGTTTGCTGTTTACTTTATTCTCCCGTGTCATTGGCCTAGAAGTACTAGCATGGCAGCTTACGGAATATAGTTCATTGAGGACAATTTTCAGGAGTTTCGTTGTCTTAAGTAATTTTGTTCTCTTCTTTCCCCCTCCCCGATTTGATACCTGGGCCCAGTGTAATTATTTTACTCTTGGGAAAGCTTGACTGAGAGACAGCTGTGTCCCTAGTGCTTGCCTAGTCTCTAGGTTGAATTATTAGACCTGGCTGGTGAGTTTGCTCAGTCAGGGGAGGAGGGGAGGCACTTATGGCTTGCTCTGCAAGCCTGAGGACCTGAGTGTGACCCTCAAAGCCCACACTGGAAAGAGAACCAATTCCCAGAGGTTGCTCTTTAACTTCCACATGCACCTGTACACATTTACAGTAATGATAATGCAATAACAAAAGATAAAAGGACTTTTAAAATAAATAAATCTTGAATTAGTGTATGGAGCTGGAGAGATGGCTCAATGGTTAAGAGCACTGGCCACTCTTCCAGAGGACTTTGGTTTCTAGCACCCAAATGGGAGAGTCACAACCTCCTATAACTCTTGCAGGGCATTCAGCATCCTCTTCTGGCCTTTGCAGACACCAGGCACACCCATGGTGTACAGACATATGTGTGATCAAAACACCCATATGCATAAGCTAAAATTAAATAAGCTCTATTACGTTTCCTTTGAAGAAGCTTAACTATGTCGAATGGCGTTATCCAGTTCTAACGCTTTTTGGTTTATTTTAATGTTTCCCAGTCCCTCTGTGACAAGTATTCCGATGTGGTGTTCCTTGAAGTGGACGTAGATGACTGCCAGGTACGTGGTACAAAGTTGGATGCTGCCAAGCGTCTCACAATGACCTGTCCCCTAGAGTCTACCCTGTTCTTTAAAGTAAGAACGTTCAGTAATGCTAGAAGTGGGACTCTGTCTAAGAAGTTCTATTTTGGAAGAATGGGGCATGTGCCAGTTATGGGTGTGATCCTAGATACTCGGAGCTGTGTTTGGCACATCCTAAAGTAGGCATCTGACCACTCTCGGGCTTTGGGGGCCTTTATGTTGCATAGGCCTGTATTCTACACCCCCCCCCCCCCAGGTAATCATCGAAAATAAGTTAACTTTGGCTCTAACAGATAGTAGATTGGGTGGCATCATGGAATTGTGAGACCACTTATTAAGGTGCTCTGAACTTCTCCTGTGTGGGGCCTGTATCCACAGGGTTATTCTTATAAGAATATTCTTATCCATATGCTTGGTTTGAATCAGTGAGAAAGCCCTGACATTACAACAAACATGAGAATCTCCCTGGTGCCTTAGAGGGCCGGCCGGGAGAACTTAAGGGGAGATTAACAGCCTGGTTTATTTAGCGACTTTGTGCCTGTGGTACACTCGGCTCTGTTCTGTGTACTTTCCACATGTTGGTATGCTTCCTTTCCCCCATCCCCATTCTGCTGTTGGCCCTGTTTTAGAGATAGGAAAACTGAAACACAAAAGACTTGTCCTTGCAGTTGCAGAGTCCCCGGCAGAGCCAGTATTTAAAATGAGGAAGCCTAACTCCTCTGCCCTTGGCTCTTACCCTCCCCAGGTTCTTAGCATATGCCCTTTCCTCCCACACAGGCCACTGGGCTGGAAAGGCCCGTGTGGGCTGGAGCACCAGGGCCCCTGACGGAAGGATGCATGAGCACTTGTACTTGCCCTGGGGGCAGAGAGAAGTTAGAGAATGGGGTGACCGCAAAAGTATTGGACTCGCTGGGTTCTGCTTTAAGCTATCTCCCATCTTCTTCAACCCTGGTTCTCAGTCTATAATGAGATCTCCATACCTAGCCATCAGCTTGGCAAAGGTTCAGGAGGGTCACATGAGGTGTTCAACGGTCCTCTTTAAACACCCAGCTCCCACCATCCCCAGCGTGACTTTTTCTCAGCACACTTTCTGGCCTGTCTTCACTTGAGCTGTCTCCTCTCCCCAGCCTGTCCTTTCCTACCTGACTAAACCATAGTGACAAGCTTCGCTTCTTCTTGACCCTGTCTTCATTTAGCCCTTTCATACTACACTCTCCTTCTGGTTTCCCTCCGAGCCAACAGTGGTCCCAAGACAAGGTGGACCCTGTGCCCGTACTGCTGGTGCCTGTCCCTTATTAACAGTGGGGCTTGCTCAGGTTGCTTCTCTGGGCCTTACCTTCATCCTCTAAATGGCAATGTTGTCCAGCATCACAAATAAAGTGATTATCCAGATTGAGCAAGGCCATAATTATGAAGCCTTTGCAGGGCCTGGCTCCTAAATAGTTGACAAAATGTGACTGTTTTTACAGGTATTGAGCATCCAATGTCCAAAGTGGTCTGAGATCCGAACAGTTCTGAATGTTAGGTGTCGTAGACCAAGCAGTGAAATCTGTGCAAATATTATGAAACCTAGAAACCCTGAAACATACCTGGTCCTAAGCATTTTGACTAAGGGATACTCCACTGTAATATCTCTGTCACTAGTCTTAGTAAAATGGCTAAGGAAGTTACTCTTCTAATAGAGTTAGGGGGAAGATGACAGTGTAACCTGCTTGTTGGAGGAAGAAAATTCCTGTTCTCTTTTTCACAAACTTAGTCTGTCTGTGGCACCCCATCCCCAGCCTCTTGATACACGGCAACAGCTCTGTGTGTCACGGGCCACCTGAGACTATCAGAAAACATATATTTACATATGTATTACATTGCAAGTCTCTACAGTAGCGAAATTAGTTATGAAGTAGCAGTTTTATGGTCAGGGTCACCTCAACCTGAGGAACTGTATTAAAGAGTCGCAGCAATAGGAAGGTTGAGAACCACTGCTATATGGTTACTTAGGCAAAGTTATCCTTGGTTTAGATGAGTTGACCTGTCAGATAATTAATTCTACAGGTACCGAAGCCTCCTGGGCGCTCTGCGTGTGTTTTATCTGTGAGAGTGTTTTAACACCCACCCTAGGGATGGAGAAGGGGCTTCAGCACAGACAGTGATGGAGGCAGAGGAAGGCCCTGTGGAACTGACGACAGGTGCTCCTAACCTCAGTCCTAACTCCTACGAAGAGATGAAAAGCGGCTGGAGGGTCTTTCAAGTCTTTTGAAACTTGAAGTGATCCTGTGACCAAATGGGAGCCTTTAACTTTGGTTCCTTACTCTAAAGACCACAGCATAGAAAACCTTACAGACATTCCTGAGTAGAGGGTATTCCATAACCAGTTCATATGGACAATTAGGCCTGCACCCATAGTGTATAGGGAAACAAGGAAATGACTACGATCACAGAAAGTGACATGGAGGTCCTTCTGACAGTGACACCACCAATCTTATCACAGTGGTGACCAAGGGGGTACAATGTGTGTTTTGTAAATCAAACAAAACAAAAACTGAAAAAACAAGTCTGTAAACTTTGAAATATTGTGTGTTTTGGCTTTGCTCAGAACACTAGGAGCTGGTTAATAGAAGTGACGTGAGTAGGCGTGGTCAGTGCTACTGTGGCCTTAGAAGACTGTCCTAGCACTGAAGCCCTGTGACACGGACTCAGAAAACCTGAGATCGGTCATTAAGAAGGGAAGGCAGGAGAGCAGTCACCAGGGCTGTGTGCAGTGGGTGGTGACCGATTACAGCAGGGCAGCTGGGACCTGAGACGCTGTTTTACACCCTGCTGAACTTGTGAACGCTGCCAAAATGTCAAGGCGTTCTGTATATGTTTTTGATTATTTTTAAAAAGCAGCGAGTGGGGATATGACCCCGGGTTAAATGAGGGCATGATGAAAGAAACTGAGTGTGGAGGCTCACACCAGAGAGTTTGAGGATACAGAGTGAGGTTCTAAAAGCAAAAAGAAGTGAGTCTTCCAAATCATTACATGTAGACATTGTAGCCCTTGGAGCGTTAGCTGGGCAGTGTCAACACCTAGAATGTCGACAGAACTGTCATCAGGCATTACTGAAGTCCATAAAAACTTTTTAATACATCCAATGCTGTTGTGTTCATGGGTATTGTCTTGGCATAGTTAAAAAACTCCCAAATTTAAATTTAGCCCAGTCTGAAGCTGGTATATCTAGGGGATTTTTGATGCTTTGAAATAGTATAGGCAGGAGAATCTGGACAATGATTTTTAAGACAAAGGAGGGGAGGAGAGAAATGTTAGTAAAGTTGTACAAATATATATTAGCTACATTGATTAAAACATTGTTTTAAGCCAAGGCTATTTAACCATATGTTAATAATTAACTGTTTAGAGTTAAGCTGTTGCTGGTCTATCTTGTTCTCTATTCTACATAAATCTAGAAGATAAAACTTGTAGGACATACATAGGTGCTGTAAAACAGCTTTCTCTTTCAATGCTGAGCCAAGAGATTGCAGTGCTGAATGGGGCCTTGTCAGGTAGGGTATATGAAGTCTGTCCTGAGTGGGCAGGGCTGGTGGGCCTCGTGGCCTAAAAGTCATGAGACCGAAACACATTCAAGAGTTCTGGGATGGTGGGATGGTGAGATGGCTCAGTGGTTGGTAAGAGCACTGACTGCTTTTCCAAAGGTCCTGAGTTCAAATCCCAGCAACCACATGATGGCAGACAACCATCTGTAATGAGATCTGACACTCTCTTCTGGTGTGTCTGAAGACAGCTACAGTGTACTTACATATAACAATAAATAAATCTGAAAAAAAAAAAGGAATTCTGCTTCTAGGATTGGTGAGTGGGAGGAGCAGATCAGTGTGTGAGGGCATTCATATGGAAATACCACCATTTCTAGGTCAGATTGAATTGCTTGGAGTATGGTTAGAGAGTTGGCTCTGTGGTTAAGAGTACTTAGCCTGGCAGTGGTGGTGCACACCTTTAATTCCAGCACTTGGGAGGCAGAGGCAGGTGGATTTCTGAGTTCGAGGCCAGCCTGGTCTACAGAGTGAGTTCCAGGACAGCCAAGGCTACACAGAGAAACCCTGTCTCAAAAGGAAAAAAAAAAAGTGTACTTACCCAGAGGACCCAGGTTTTACTCTAGCACCGTATCAGGTAGCTCACGGAAACTCCACTTCTAGGGAATCTGACACCCCGTAGGTATATATGCATTGCTTTAGTTTGGGTTTCGTGATCTGTGATGAAAGGCTTGACCAAAAGCAACTTGAAGAAAGGGTTTGTTTTGGTTAAACTTGGAGGTCACACTCCATCACAGGGAAGTCAGGGCGGGAAGCTGGAGAGGATGCTGAGGCCATGGAGGAACACTGCTTCCTGCCTTGCTTTAGCCAGCTTTCTTGTCAGCACCCACAGCGTGCTGTGGCCCTTCCACATCAATCACTAATTAAGAAAATGCCCTACAGGCTTGCCTACAGCCACAGAAGCGATTTTTCTCTAAGGTTCTCTCCCCTCAGGGGACTATAGCTTGTGATAAGTTGACATAAAACTAGCCAGAACACACATAAGTAAAAGTAATAGCTCTTTAACAAAGTATTATTATTCATACAGTGGCTGCTATGGGGTGGTAAAAAGGTGGGTGAAGTATATACCTGAGGATGTACATGTATGTCTGGGGCAGGGGTGGACAGATACAATGCCTATAGCATGCACTTTGTAAAGAAGGACGTGTGTTTATGTGAGGAGTGATATGCTTAGTAAAGAATGGGTAGCTTCCAGCTTTTCTTCATGTGGCAGATTGTAGAATTTTCTGCAACCCAGCAGTTCCATTTTATATTTTCAAACCCCAGAGTATGCATTTAAACATTTGTAAGATACATTCCTTTTGGGTTTTTTGTTTGTTTGTTTTTGTTTTTGTTCTTTTTTTTTTAAAGATTTATTTATTATATATAAGTACACTGTAGCTGTCTTTAGACACACCAGAAGAGGGCATCAGAGCTCATTTCAGATGGTTGTGAGCCACCATGTGGTTGCTGGGATCTGAACTCAGGACCTCTGGAAGAGCAGTCAGTGCTCTTAACCACTAAGCCATCTCTCCAGCCCGATACATTTCTTTTGCATGAGTGTTTTGTTTACAAGCATCCTTGTGCACTGATGTATGTGCTTGGTACCTGTGGAGGACAGAAGAGGGCATTGGATCCCCTGGAACTAGAGCCACAGATGGTTGCTTATGAACCACCGTGTGTGTCAAACCCTGGTTGGTCCTCTGCAAAAGCAACCAGTCATTAAGAGATCCCTTTTCCAGTGTCTGTGATTTATTATTTGTTTGGAAGACAGGGTCTTAGAGCCCAGTCTGGCCTTGAAGTGGCTGTGTAGCTGAGGAGAGCCTTGAACTTCTCACGTCCCTGCCTCCACTTACCAAGTACTGAGATTATAGGTGTATGCCATCATGTTTGGCTAAGGGTAACGTTTGGGCTGGTAACTGAATGTGTGGCCCCGAGCCTAGCATCGTGTGTACACGCCTGTAAGCCCACTAATCGTGAAGCGGAGACAGGAGGATCTTGAATTGAGGCAGTTGGGTCTCACACCTAACAGGGCAACTGGCTAACTGTGGTGCCAGATTATCCCAGCATTCCCTGTCCGTTAAAGGGGAAGACTGGCTGCTCTTCCCCCAGCTGCCCTTCCCTTTATAATCCAGCCATTTTGGTTAACTGGTCCTTTTTTGTTAACCCTTTACCCTCCTGGCTCCACCCCCCCTCCCAGATGTCTCTGTCTCTGGCTATGTTCACCTTTCATCTGCAATAAACCTTCTCCTCCACCATACCTAGGAACAGTTACATTCTCCTTGTTTATTTCTTTTTTTCGTTCACAGGCCAGCCTTGGCAATGTGACAAGATCCTATCCAGAGGGTTAGAAATGTCGCTTAGTTATAGAGGGTTTGCCTGGCATGTACAAAGCACTAGCTTCTGGCCATAGAAACAACAAATGATAGTTATCCAGCTCTTACAGTCATCATCTGTATATACCCTGCCCCCTTAACAAAACTGGGAAAACTCAGCAAAAAAACCGAACCTGCTAATTTTGAGGAGCAGAAGAATGTGTCATTTCCTTTTGATACTAAACTGTTAAGAACTTAATCGATCAGCACAGTGAATGGCCACTGCATTAACATTCTTTTTATTAATGCCAGTTAATGGAGGTAGATCTTAGTAACATGTTTTAATTGAGAATACAACATGGCGGGCTTTTACCTGCTGTTGAGTTAAGAGGCTGAGGTTTGGAGCATATAATGGAAAAGTTTGGTTTTTTTTTTAATTTCTCATCTATGTTTAATGTCCACGTTCTTGTTTTCATCCTCTCTCCCTGACCACCTTCACCGCATCCCAGGATGTTGCTGCAGACTGTGAAGTCAAATGCATGCCGACCTTCCAGTTTTATAAAAAGGGTCAAAAGGTATGTAGATCTGGATTTAAGAACACCAGCTGGAGCTGGGCATAGTGACGCACACCTTTAATCCCAGCACTAGAGAGGCAAAGGCAGATATAGATGGATCTTGGAGTTCCAGGGCAGCCAGGGCTACACAGAGAAGCCATGTCTTTAAAAACAAACAAAAAAATCTGGGGCCAGGTGTTGTGGTACACACACTTGTAACCCCAGCACTATGGTAGCAGCCTGGAAGGATGCTGAGAGTTCAGATCAGAATGGGCTAGGGAGTAGTAAGCCCCTGGTTCAAAGGAAAAGGAAGCAGCAGCCAGGGCATGGTGGCTCATGCCCTTTGATCTTAGCACTCAGGAGGCAGAGGCAGGTGGATCTCTGAGTTTGAGGCCAGCCTGGTCAGTCTACAAAGTGAGTTTCTTGACAGCCAATGTTGTTACACAGAGAAATTGCCTCAACAACAACAAGAAAAGAAGGAAGAAAGGAAGAAAATATGTGTAAACACAGAAATGGCTGAAGTTAGTTACTCTGGAGATGGGTACTGCCATCTTATATTTCATGTCTATATACAGCCTAGTGTTCTGTTGCATGCTTGTACTTCAGACCAAGGCAGGAGGATTGCTGCAAGCTTGAGGTTCGCCTAGGATATATAGTAATTTACAAGCGAACCTGGGTTGCAAAGGAAGATCGCATCTAAAACAAAACCAGAAAGAGCCCTTCAGCCAAATCACATATAGTGTACATGCAGAAAGCACTGAGGTGACGTCCACACAAGCGGTGTCTCCCCTGTCTGCATTCAGGATAGCAGAGTTGGGTATGGTGCTGTAATCTCAGCACTTGGGAAGCTGAGGCCAGCCTGGACACCGGAAAAAACCTTGTTTCAAAAGGGAAGACAGTGTCTTTCTTCCTGAACCTGAATACATAATATGCAGTGCCTAGTTGAAGATTGGTCTCAGTTAAAGAACAGTAGCAAAATGCCCACAGCTAGCTCGTCATATTCATACTATACAGCATACTTTTTTAGACCTGGGTAGGTCATCACTTCTTATTAAAAGGTTTTTGTGTTTGGGGGAAATTGTGCTGGGACCCTTTGGTTTTTCTCCAGATTTCTTTGTTTTTGCTATTGTCTTTTGGTTTGTTTTTTTAAACACTGTTACTTAAGGAAGCTTAAGTAAAGACCCATTCTGCGGTCTCTCTGCAATTACAGCCTCTTAAAGAATAATGTCACTACTGTAGCTAATCGTCCTTTCATCCCTCAACAGGTGGGCGAGTTCTCCGGTGCTAACAAGGAAAAGCTTGAAGCCTCTATTACTGAATTTGCCTAATCATGCTCTGAAAAGTGTAACCAGCCTCCAGCTGTTTAAAACCTGTACCTTTTTTAATTTGCAAAAAAAAAAACCTATGAAGTGTGGAAAGTCTATACCCAACTGCCATCTGATTATAAATGACAATAAAATATTAATTCTGCCCTTTTTAAAACTGTCTGATGCCTTTTAATATAAATGAGAAATGGCCTGATTTAGTCCCATAGCCACTGCTTTAAGACAAAAAAGATAGGAGCTAGAGAGGTGGCTCAGTAGTTAAGAGCCTACTCTTGCAAGAGGACCTGAGCTCAATTCCCAGCAGCCATATGGCAGCTACCTGTTCCTCCAGTTCCGGGGGATCTGATGTCCTCTATTGGCCTCCATGGGCACTAAGCATGTCTGAAGTACATGTACATTACATGTAGCTAAAACATACACATAAACTTTTAAAAAAATTTTTAAAAACTTAATATTTAGTTGTAGAAACTCTCTTGTTTATTTGGTTATGTTAAAAGTCTTTGGGGGGGGGGGGTGTTATTTTACCTTAATAAACAAACATGGTCCAGACCATGAATGTGACTGATGGTTCACTTGTGATGAAACTGTTGCTCTGATATGAGATTCCTGTGCCAGAGATTACTATTGACTGCTAATACCCTAATGATGAGAAGTAGAAGTTCCCCATAAGCCTGGCAGAGGTGGTGCATGCTGATAATCCCAGCAGGGACAGGCAGATCTCTCTGAGTTCAAGGTCAACCTGGTATACAGAATGGGTTCTAGGACAACCAAAGCTAAAACAGAAACCCTGTCTTGAAATACAAATTCTTCATGGTCCACTCCAGGGATGCAAACATTACCATGGAAACTGATTTTAAAAGCCTGGTTTTAGGTGGGTGTGTAATTCCAGCACTTGAGTCAGAAAAGTCAAGAGTACAAGGTCCGCAGCTACACAGGTTCCAGGCTGATTTGGGCATCCAGAAACTAGCAGCAAGGGAATCAGGACTTCCTGAAGAAAAAATGTTTAAGTTGATAATGAGAGCCATAGAATTCTCAGTCATATGCCAGGCAGCCCATTAATCTTTGCAATAAATGTTTCTGGTATACATGCTAGAGTTCCCAGTCACCAAATGAAGACAGGCATACCATGAAGGATTAAGTAGTGTTCCCAACACCTCAGCTACTCAGTGGGTCAGTTGGGATTTGAATCAGAGACCTGTGGCCCCAGAATGTAATTAGTAGCAATCTTAAGTATTGTATGGTAATGCTTGGGTCTGGGTTTCTTGTCTTTTATAAAATTGGGAACTTGGAGTCAGTGATTGGAGGGACATGTTATGTCCAAAGCACTACGGGCTTGACATGCAGGTGTAAATAAGACCTTGTGCATACTCCTTACACAGCAGAGAAGACAAACCAGTGAGCTACATTTTGTGAGGCAAAAAGAACCAGGAGACTGGCCACAGTAGAACAGTGAGACCTGCTCCTGATCAGGTGGTTGCATAGGGTTCTTCTAGATGACTGAGCCGAAACTTGATAGATGAAAAGGACTCCAATTGCCAAATGCCAGGGAGTCAGCTTTCCAGAGAACACCAGGCACAAAGGGTCCAAGGTGAAGAGCTGGTGCAGAATCCATCCAAGCATGAGAAAAAGGTTGGAGTAGCATGACCCAGTTTTCCCAGGCTTCGCTTGCGCAGGTGTTGGGAAGCCATTGGAGGGTAAAAGCTGATGATAAAGGGATTCATTTCAGCATGAAAAATGGAGCTTAAAAATGAAAGCCAGGTGTATCCCTGCAGATACCTAAGGCAGATATGAAGACAGTGATGAGAGATGTAGGGAGACGGTAGGGATGGAACAAGCAGCCTGAGGAAAGCAGGACCCAAAAAGGTATCCTGACGTTCCGAACTAAATACCTGGGGTACCGCATCTCGGGAGGAGGGTCAGAGCAAGCAGGCGAAGGTAATGAAGTCTCTCTAGGAATGTCAGATGCTTGCAGGATGCACATTCAAATGAAAAGGCTGTGAGGGTAGCTGGGTGCTTGTTCTGTATCTACTCTGCCATGCAGCACTGGGCGCAGAGCCAAATCCCTACACCAGCATGAGCTAGCAGAAAAGTTCCACAGGACTAGATAGGAGCAGGAATTGGGAGACGTTATTACGCAGGTGCCCTTTAGGAACATTTCAGAAAATCAAAGAGAATCCAGGGGGAAGGGCTCCAGACTGAGCCTGAAGAACTCAGGTTTGGAGATGGGAGACACAGAATAGCAAGAAACAAAGGAGATTACCAACCGGCTGGAGCAGAAGTGGAGACCAAATGGCTCTGAGAGATTTGGGAAGGTGAGGAGCAGGAGGAATCTTAATGTGTGTAGGCTGGGTTGGGAGGAGCAGAACGGGAGGATGGACAGATGCTTAGCAAATGCTGCATGTACAAAGGGTGAAGTTAGAGCTCTATCTTGTGCTATACAAAAATCAACTCAACGTGGATCAGACTTCACTGTAAGACCAGAAACAAGCCATGCTTAGTGGTGTACACCTATGATCCTAAAACTGAGAAGGTGGGGGCTACCTAAGAGCCTGTCTCAAAACAAACAAACAAAAAAATCATTAATGAAAGAACAAAGTGGGGGCTGGTAATGAACACAACAGGAATTCCTCTAGTGGGATGAGGACGGAAGCTGGGGACAGAAATTATCCTACAAGAAGTCACCCCTGTGTTGTGAAGAAACATGTTCAGAGCAGCACACATGATAAACATGAGTGAAGGCATGCATTCATTAATCCACTATACTGTGCTCTTCCTCATCTGGTTGTGATGTGACCAGTTCCTTCGAGCTCTTGTCACCTTGACACCAACAGTGATGGACAGTGATGTCACAGTGACTCCAGCAGGATTGTGACCTGGACTGTGAGCTGAACAAACCCCCATTCTCCCTTAAATTGCTTTTTTCCGGGTATGTAGAGTAAATGCTGTTCATACTGAGACAGGAAAAAAAGTGTCTATAAAGACCAAGTGCAAAACGATATTATAAACCAGACTAGTATGATTGTGTATGTATGAGACACAAGGCATGCTACCTATCCCTATAAGCAAGTGTGCATGTAAATTACCAGCAAAAGCTCTCTGAGGACAGATTCCAGCTAAGCACACAGGTAACGGAGGAAGAAGTGTTAAGATAAGAAGGATAAAGTCTATCTCTGTAAGTATTTGTGTGTTTCATAACAGCAAAAACAATTTCAGGTCACAGTTCATCACTGCTGGAGGTCAAAGTGGCAGGAGCCTGAAGCAAAGGGTCCCTGCCTGGTCACAGGAGGTGGCCTCTTCAGGTTCCAAATCCCTAATGGTGTGAGTCACAACCAAGGTCACCCCCATTGATTCTTGGGTGCCTCCCTTATCCTAGGTCTCTGTCTCTTCCTGGAGATGCCCCCCACCTTCCCACCCCTATCAGTTGCAGATATCCATTCATTCTCATGGCTGTATAGATCTCTCCTGCCCCTACCCACACCTGATCATGATCCCATTCCCATTCCCCTCCCCATCCTCTCTCCCATCCAGTTCCCTCCCTCCATTTACCTCCTATGACTATTTTTCTCCCCCTTCTAAGTGAGAGTCAAGCATCCTCACTTGTGACTTCCTTCTTCTTTAGCTTCTTTGGGTCTGTGGAATGTAGCGTGGATATCCTATATTTTATGGTTAATACTCATTTATAAGTGAGTACATATTATTCATGTCCTTTTGGGTCTAGGGTACCTCACTCAGGATGATAGTCTCAAGATTCGTCATTTGTCTGCAAAATTCATGATGTCTTTGTTTTAATAGCTGAATGGTATTCCATTGTATAGATAGATGTACCACATTTTCTTTACCCATCCTTCAGTTGATAATTTCCATTTTTTTAAAAAAAAATTATTTACTGGGTATGGAGCATGTGCTTGCCAGAGCATACGTATTGGTGTCAGAGGACAACTTTCAGGAGTTAGCACCCTCTTTACACCATGTGGATTCTAAGGCTAAGTAAGATTCAGATCATCAGGCTTGGAGACAGTTGCCTCTCCCTGAGATATCACGTAGAGCATGACATCACTGTGTTTTATCTCAGACACAGATAGGGTAGGGATGAGGTAGGGAGAGTGTTAAAAAGGGGCAAGGGGAAGGTCTCTCTATATAGCCTCATCTGTCCTGAAGCTCAATATGTAGGACCAGGCTAGCCCCAAACTCAAGATCCTCCTGACTCTGCCTGTTGAAGTGCTTGGGATTAAGGGCATGTGCCAGCACATCCTGCTGCCTTGGGGCTTTTAAGCCCTGGTTTTGATCTCCTGGGTTGCAGAGCACTCTGTAACTGACCCAGCTGTGGCAGCGGTATTTGATCACTCCCCATGTGAGAGATGGGCAGAAGAACTTCACTGTGCGGAGAGGAATTGGGGAGGAGCATTGGGTTATGGCAATGAGTGAGAGAAACTTACTCACTCTTAGTTTATAGTTGGATTACAAAGCATTTCCCTGCAGTGCAGGAGAACCCACTCTGACAGGTCGCTGTGCTCCTGGTCTCTGCTGGAGCACTCCCACTTGCATGCAGGCACACACGTAGGCTAGGGCAGTGTTGCAGCAATTACCCCGAGCTGAGGAGCATTTTCTAATATCACAGGATTCACCTTACTCTTGAATGTGTGTGTAGATTCATGGGCTGTGATGTAACATGGGAAATGTGGCACTAGTTATAATCCTTTACTTGGGCAAGTAGCTGGGCATCAACAACTGGGACTAAGTAGGCTTATATGTAGCAAGCAGTGATTATGGTTATGAGCACAGGCTGCTCTTCCAGAGGACCTGGGTGGAATTCCCACCCACACTAGGTAGCTCACAACTGTCTGTTATTACAATTTCAGGGGGCCTGACACCTGCTTCTCACCTATTTCGGCACCAGGCACACGGATGAAGCACAGACAGACATGCAGGCAAAAACTCATATATATAAAATAAATTAATAATGGTAATAATTGTTTTGTTTTGTTTTGTTTTGTTTTTTTGTTTGTTTTGTTTTGTTTTTGAGGAAGGGTTTCTCTACATAATTTTGGCCATTCTGGAACTCTTTCCATAGACCAGGCTAGCCTCAAACTCTGAGCTCTACCTGCCTCTGGCTCCTGCTTGCTGGGATTAAAGGTGTGTGCCCACTACCACCCAGCTTTAACGATGAAAATTTAAATGTAGAAATACTTAACTATTATTTCATACATTTTGAACATCCTTTATTGGATTATGCCCTTTAGGCTTTTTTTCCCCCAGACAATCTTGAATATTTTAAAAGAACAATACATTCTGGGGAGGGGGAATTTATATGTGCTTGATTCTGTTTGGTTGAGTCAGGGTCTTGCTGTGTAGCCCAGGATGGCCTTTAGCTCATATTCCTCTGGATATTTCTTAACTCACAAGCTTGAGCCACCCTTTTTAGTACTCCAAAACCTTCTGAAAGCATTCAACTAGCTAATTTTAAACCCGCTTATCTTACCTAATTTGTTCCTTTCTTTGGAAATCACCATCGAAGGCCAGGCATAGCAGTACATCCCTATAATCCCAATGTTGGGAGGTAGAAGCAGAATGATGAGTTTGAAGCTACCCTGAGCAACACGGAGAGTTCCAGGAAGCCCAAACAATATAACAAGACACTGCTGCAAAACACAAGCAAAAGGCTCTCAAGATACCTTAATGGATAAAGGGAACTGGCTGCCAGGCCTATGGGCTGAGTTTTACCCACAGAACCCATAGGGTAGGAGAGAGTCCTGATCCCCTCAAGCTGTGCTCTGACTTCTACAAGTGTACCATGGCATGAACACTCCTCCACCAATGCACACACACACACACACACACACACACACACACACACACACACACAAGTACAATGAGTCAATCAATGTAGTCTATTTCCTGAGTGCCTCTGATCTTACCTGTGGGGCTAATCCCCGTGTCGGGAACTGTAATGGAAACCTATTTCCAATGACAGTCATCTTTGAATCTTCAGGCCTCATCACACCCAAATACCAGACCCTCTGTTCTCAAAGCACACATAGAGAAGCTGCAGAGACGAGCTTTTCCAGTCGACGTCTAAGAAAAAGGACACTCTGTACATGCTCTATATGTCTCGTGAGTCACCTCTGGCAATCGTGGGTACAGATGGCTATCTAAGGTGGAGTCTAACCTGAAGCACCACTGCATACAGAAGAGGAAACACGGGTGCAGTGTGCAGAGGGTGAGCAAACGGCAGAGCTTGTGTGACACTGGACAGACAAGTCAGCACTGACTAGGGTCCTGGCTTGGTGTCCTTCAGAAACAGTACCACTGAGCAAAGCATCATGTGTCCTGTTCAGCCAATCCTTGCCAAACTGACTATCTAAAGAACAAGGGAAGTGAGGGCTGGTGAGATGGCTCAGCTGGTAAGAGCACTGACTGCTCTTCCAAAGGTCCTGAATTCAGATCCCAGCAACCACATGGTGGCTCACAACCACCTGTAATGAGTCTGACGCCCTCTTCTGGTGCATGTGAAGACAGCTACAGATAGTGTGTTAAGCTGGAGCGAGTAGGCCACTGGAGCGAGTGGGGCTGGAGCGAGTGGGGCAGTCATGAGTTCAATTTCCAGCAACCATATGATGGCTCACAGCCATCTGTACAACTACAGTGTGCTCATACATATAAAATAAATAAATCTTTAAAAAAAAAAAGAACAGTAGCATAAATGGAAGTAGCATAAATGATTTTGAAACTCTGTGTTAGAGGGACCTAATAGATCAAAACAGTAAGATAAGTGACTATTATCCAGGATGGAGGATTTTTAATTTTACTGGTAGGTAAAGGAAAATTCTTCCCCCCCCCCAAAAAAAAGAAAAGATAGTTGTATGTAATTCAATTAGATTATTAGAGAGATCTGCCTGAAGACACGGTTTCACTTGCCACATAAATGTATGTGTGTGGTATTCACTATGTCTTGCCTTTTTCCTTTTAGTGGTATTTTATGAGACTAGAAGGATTTCAGGGCTGGAGAGGTGGCTCAGTGGTTAAGAGCACTAGCTGATCTTCCAGAGGACCCAGGTTCAATCCTCAGCACCCCAATGGCAGCAGGTCACACCGTCTGTTAATTCTAGTCCCAGGGGATCTGATAGTCTCCTCTGGCCTCTGAGGGAGCCAAGCATGCAGGCAATACACATACACATAAATAAACAAAATGTTTATTAATTAATTAATTGAAAACAAAAAATGCAAGGATTTTAAGCCAGTCATAGGGGCACAAGCCTGTAATCCGACACTTGAGAGGTAAAGACAGAAGGCTCAGGAGTTCAAAGCCAAACTGGGCTACACAAGACCCTGTATTGGAGTGAGGGAAAAAAGCAAGCAAATAACAACAGTGGGAAAGAGGGGATGGACTATAAGGACTTCTTCGTTTTAATGTAAACTACTTTGTCCAGCACACTCTTCATTATTAGTGGCTCTGATGACTCACAAAAGCAATCTTTGCCTTCTTTGAGAAAACCAAATAGTGTATGGTTCCTTTTGAAGAGATACTCTAATTTTACACAGCTATACCCCTCTTGGACACATACTCCAAAAGACTCGACATCCTACTACAGGGATACTTGCTCGTTGATGCCCTATTCATAATAGCCAGCGTAGATGTCCATCAGCAGATGAACAGATAAAGAAAATCTGGAGCATTTATATAATGTACTATGTTTAGCCATTAAAAAAATCATTAAAATTATAAAATTTGCAGGAAAATGAATGGAAATAGAGAAGAATCATCCTGAGTGAGGTAACTCAGGTCCCCAAAGTCAAATATTGTATGGTTCCTCTTATATGTGGATGTTAGCTTTTAAGCTTTCAGTATGTGTTCTACAATCAGAATAACTACGGAGGTTAGGTACCTAGTAAGGGCCTGGGTGGAAGGTGACCTCCCAAGGAAAGGGGAGTAAAATATAACGTTATGGGAAAAGAAGAGGAAACTACAATTAGAGGATTGGATGGGGGGGGGGGGAGAGAGAGAAGGATAAGAAAGGAAATGGGAAGGACAACTAACACCAAAACATGAAAAACGATATGGAATCCTACTATTGTAGAAGCTTCCCAAAATATATACATATATGAAAGAAATCTAAGTGGAATCATCAAATTATAGGGGAGATTATTCACCACGTAGACAACTAACACCACCAAGTAAAACCTCTAGTGCCAGGAATAGGTTGCATCTTAGGTCATTGGCCAAAGAGGTCCCATGAAAACACCCAAACACCAACAGCTATGGCTAAGGCTATTGATTATTCTCCCCAAACTGATGCTAAGGGCCAGTTGCTGAACACAGCATTTATTTATGTCATTGAAGATGAGGGGAAAAAAAGTCAACCTGGTGGTGCTTAATTGGTGTTTCACCCTACCCACTAGCTTTCGCAGTGCTGAAAAGCACCCTGCATGCTACCAGTGGGAGAAAGTTAATCATCAGCATCACCCAGATACAAACCAGGAAACCTATAAACAATGTAGGTTTGAAAACCCACCAGTTCCTGAGCTCAAAATCCCACCCATCCCTGGGTGCCCCCACAAGCTCAGTATTTGAAGTCTCACCAATCACTACCCTGAAAAACTCTGCCCACAAGAATCTCTATGTAAACCCTACCTTCTGCCCAGCTCTCTGTCACTTCCCACCCAACTAGAGGCAATCACCCTCTTCTGTCTTTCCTAATAAATCTCTTGTGTGGGGCTTGTTGTGCAGTGTGACTTTAGTGGTATTCCTGCCTCCCAACATCCAGGAAACCTTTCCCCTCAGAGCTATAACACTTACAGAAAACACAACCTGCCTGTAAGATATACTTGTGCAATAGTGGCAAAAATGTTATGGAAGAAACCAACCACTCCAAGCTTTCTGGCTAGTTCCATAAGGTAACCTGAAACTGCTGAAGTGGCCAAGAACCTGAGACTGGAGAGGTCATGAGCCGAGGGGAAACCTGCCACTATTATTTTGCTAAAGGAGCATATCAGTAATGACGCCTTATTAGGCCACACTGCTGTACCCATAGATCACTCAGAGAAGCTTCTGGCAATAGATGGAAACGAGCACAAAGAGTGAGAGGCTTTGGAACAATCAGTCCTAAGTGAGATGTCTTCATCATCGCTTACCCTTAAGGGTCAGATGGCTATGTGGAAGAGAAGGCAGAAATATCCTACGAACCAGAAGTGATGGATTAGTCCGAGGAAACAATGTCTTCCAGACATAACAGGACATATGAATTCAGACACTGTGGCAGCATGCATAAGACATTCACAGATTCAAATCAGATGAAATCCCAGCACTGAAAGGAGGAAGTGGACACAGGCTCCCATTCCAACCAATAAATTATCTGCAATTGACATGCACTGGTAAAAGGAAAATCTGTTTTCCCCAATGGAGCATTACTTGGAATATCGACTACACTCCAAGGCAGCCCCCCATGGCCAGGAACAGTGGCCAAAATAAAATAGAGTCAATGTGGATTTTTTGTGTGTGTGCACGTGTTTCATTTTGTTTTCCTTGGGCTGTTTTTGGTTTTGTCTTTTGTCTTTTGTCTTACTGGTCTATTGCTTGTTTGTACTCATTTTCCTTTTTTGTGGGACTTTCTTTTTCCAGAGAGAGAGAGAGAGAGAGAATATAAAGTTAGGTAAGTGGGGAGGATCTGGGAGGGGTTGGAAGAAGAGAAAACATAATCAAAATATTATATAAAATTTTAATTAAAACAGAAAATAATAAAAAAGAAGTATGTCCTTCAAGGATGTAAGCAGATCGGGAAGCTTGCCACGAACCATGTGAGGACACCAAAAGTGTACACAGGTCCCAGGTTAAACCCCAAAGTCAGAGACAAAGAACTGAGCAGTAGATCCTAACATCCTTGTGCAGCTGAGCAGAAAGTACATCGAAGAGAACTCACCAAGCGAGCTGTTCCCACATCCAAAACTCTCCAGACGCCAGTAGGACTGCGTTAATATGCTTTCTTACAGTCAAATAAAGCTACAGATCTGCACAAGCAACCTTTGGCTAAAGGGCATTGGGGCTCGAGTTAGGATTGGGCACTTTCTCCTGGAGTTTAGTGCACACATGTAGATCTATGCACAAGTTCACATGCCTGCAGCACGAAGGAACAACAGGACAGAGGCCTGGGACTTGGAAGGCAAAAGCTCACAGCCTGAATAGCAAGCTAGCACAAACTTACAGGTCGGAGGGGTGAGTGACGTTCAGGCTGAACGTCTGTGCAGTGGGATGGCCTTTGCTTCCTTGAGCCTGTGTGAAAGGTCAGAGTTCAGGGATGAATACCCAAGGTCTGGGTCCTATGAGAAGATGGATCCAAGGACCCTGTGCAGGGAATTGAGGAAGATGCAGACCCAAAGGGATCCTTTCTCTAGCACCGCACACCCCACCCCACCCCCTGAAATAACCTGTACCAAACAGCCAGGAATGTAAACACACAAAATGTTGCTTTGAAGGAGGCAAGCAGCATAGCAAGGAGCCACTTCGATACTTCAGTGGCTCTAGGTTTCGACTGCACCTTGGCAAGTTTCAAAAGTATCCATGACTGGGCCACACTGCCCTCGCCTGTGATCTGAATGATGTCCACATGAACCCAGCATACATAATTTTTAGAAACACTCAGATGGTTCTTTTCAGTAGGTTTCTATTTTTTGTTTTTGAGATAGGGTAGGTTGTAGTTTGAATGTGAACTGTTCCCCATAGGCTCGTGCGTTTGAATACCTGATTCCTAGTAACTGGTGATGTTTAAGAAGGTTGTGGAACCTTTTGGCACGTGGAGCCTTGATAGAGAAAGCATATCAGTGAGAACCAACTTCCTGTGCTCCCTCTCTGCTACTGCAGTGCGACTGATCAGCTGCTTGCTCCTGTCACCTGCCCTCCCAACCAAGACAGACTAATGCCCTATACAGCATACCACCCCATCTCTCGTTTTTTTGAAACAGGGGTTCTCTATGTAGCCCCGCTGTCCTAGAATTCACTCTGTACATCAGACTGGCCTTGAATTCACAGAGCTCTGCCTTCCTCTGCCTCCTGAGGGCTGGGATTAAAGGCTTGTATCACCATTGCCAAACTGTGAGCATTTCTCTCTTGTTACTTTTGTTAGGTTATTTTGTCATCACAGCAGAAAAGCAGCTAAGGCAGATCTCTCCAGCCTAGAACTTAATGTGCTACTTAGGTTGGCTTTAAACTCACAGCAATCCTCCTGACTCAGCCTTCCTAGCACTGGACATGAGCCACCACCATAAGTCTTTTGGTTGGTTGGTTGGTTGGTTGGTTGGTTGGTTGGTTGGTTCTCTTTTGGTTTTTAAGTAAACAGTAGAAAAACTTCCCCCACTTTTCTCACAGCTCTTGGAGTTCCATATAATATCTTCTTGAGGGCTTCCTTGTATGTTTGTTGTTGGTTGGCTTGTGTTTCGTTTTGATTTTGAGACAGTATCAAACAGTGTAGGCTTGCCTCAAAATCAGTTTGTGGCTGAGGTTGATTTTTTGACTCCTGATCTTCCTGCTTCCACAAGTCAAGTGCAAGGATTACAGGTATGGCCACCAAACCCAGCTCAAGTGGTTCTTAACATTCAGTCCAGATTGAGAATCCTACAATAATGTAAGACCCTCAACGTCTAAAACCGTGATTGTCTGGCTATTGCTAAGACAGAGAATAGACCTCCAGAATGTGGGCCTGAAGTTCCAGGAAAGACTCTTAACGATTGGATTCAGAATGAGTTGACTGGAAGAAGAAAAACAGGATTCTATAGGACTCAAACTGTCCCCATCTGTTAACTGGGAAAGATTAAGAGATGTAGCCTTGTGGGAGGAGGTGTGTCACTGGGGATGGGTTTTGAGCTTTCAAAAGCCCATGATATTCCTAGTTAGCTCCCTTATAGTTGTGGATCCATGTGCGAGCTCTCAGCTACTGTTCCAGTGCTGCCTGCTTGCCTGCAGGCTGCCACCCCCCACCTACACAACATACACACACACACACACACACACACACACACACACACACACACACACACACACGATGGTCATGAACTCACCTTCTGAACCCATTAGCTGTAAATCCACTCTTCTATCTGCAAGCTGCTTTGTTTGTGTTGTCTTACCATAGGGATAGAAAAGTCACCAAGACAACTTGTCTTAAGTGCCTGCCGTCAATCTCACTAGGATGGGAGGCAGCCCTGGCCACTCCCACATCCGACATCCTTTGCTCTGGTTTTCAAACTACTCATGGTTGAGGACACAGAAGTCCTTGTGCTCTCAGAGAAGCACTGAGAGAACCAGGAATGTAAATCATGCAGGGCGTCTCTTCAATGGAGGAGAGAAAATCAAATCCTGTATTCCATCCAGAAAGCTGAGAGTGGGTTTTGTTAATGACCTGGTAAGCTTTTTATCATCTGCAAAGGCAGATTTCACCCACATTTTGTTATAGAGGCAGACCTCACCTACATTCCCCAGAATGATTATTCCAGACTCCTGAGAATACCGTGTAGACTCTGTGGGTCATTAGGCCTGGCAGCAAGTGCATTTACCAGCTGAGCAGTCTTCACAGCCCTAACCTATCAATTATTTAAAGAGGGTTTTACTTGCCTTAGACCATTACCTGTTCTTAGGGGGAAAGGTTGAATGTACTTTATGACCCAGTGACCTCTATGCTATTGGTCAGAGACTATGCTAGATTCTAGGCCTTTTAGCTATAGAATCCAACCTTATGGTCACACATATTTTGTAAAGAGTGTCTCTATAATCACACCTTAAGCTTTATTGTGCAACTAGAATTGAAATTATGGAAATTCTCATTGCTTGGAGACCCTTTCCCAAATTCTATTGTATTTAATTTTGCCTACAATAAACTGCCTGGCATTTGACCCCTGAAGTCTGAAGCAAGTTGACGGTTAATATGCAACTGGGATTTCATTTTTATCTCTTCTTGTTCCACTTTGAAAATCTTAATATCTGGGCCTCCTACCTTCCTATCCCTAGGGCCCTGAGCCGGTAGATGTTCAGGTTAGGTCATCTGGAAGGCTGATGCGGATCCGTCCATGGCAGCTCGAGAATTGTGAAGCCACATGATGTCAGCACTACTGTGCGTCCCAGGAGGAGCTCCTACAACAGGCAGGTTGTGTCCATGCCTTGGAGGTTCCACAGTGGGACTCCCACCCCTCAGGAGCCCTATCTGTTCAAACAGGTTAATCCTCTTGGCTCTTTGTGTGGCCATGATGTAAAGCCTCCACTAGAGGGCAGGAAACTTACATTTAAGTTGTCCTTTTCCTTCCACAGGCCAAAGACCTGAATGTAATACAATCACCTGAATAATAAATAGTAATTATGACGACTCACAACAATCTGTAACTCCAGTTCCAGGAGATCCGACACCCCCATCTAGCCTGTGTCGGTATCAAGCACACAAATGGTGTACACACATACATGCAAAACACCCACACATATAAATTTTTTAATTTATAAAATGAAACATACATACATACACACACACACACAAACTAGTATAGCAAGGTATTCATAGTAGCCAAATGGATACAAGAAGCTTGGCACAGCTAGATCATCACATCCTTGAGAGGCTGAGGCAGAAAGATCACAGGTTCTGAGTCCAGCTGGGGCTACAGAGTAGAAGCCTGAATCAAAAAAGAAGAGAAGAGAAGAAAAGAGGAGGGGAGG
>NW_022196900.1:18727941-18735642 GCF_008632895.1 Mastomys coucha | reverse complement strand
AAAAAAAAAAAAAAAAGACCCCAGATTGTGTAGTTGCATCTACGTCATTCGTCCAGAATAGACAAACCCACAAAGGCTAAAAACAGATTGGTGATTGACAGGGCAGGGAGCAGAGTAAGGGGAACAGCGACTTCTTAATGAGGTTCTGTTTGGAATGATAAAAAAGGTTTTCAAACTGAGGCAGTATATAGCTGATCACCACCAGGAATGTGCTAACAACTTGTTTTAAAATGATATGTAGTTGTGTCTGTACAAAGTGGCAGGAGATAAAATAAATTTTAAAATAAAATTTACCTTCATTTTAAGACTTGAAACTGTTCTATTTTCATAAACAATGAATCCAGTTTACAAAGACTTCTTCACCATTTGGCTAAGATGTAACCAGTCATCAAAGTGCTATCCTTTGCTCTTTGTATTTGCTGGAAAGATAACAAGGATCAAAAGCTCTCTGATCAGATATGGATATTCATCTAGACACTGACAAGAATTACATTATAGTAATATAGTAATTTCCTTTTGAACATTATAGTAATTTCCTGTGATAAAATGTGCCTCTAAAGACCTACAATGAGAAAAAGTCATTTTGGGTGCAGTTGTATACCATAGTCTTTTTTTTCCCCTTTGTTTTCAAGACAGGGTTTTTCTATGTAGCCCTGGCTATCCTGGAACTCACCCTGTAGACCAGGCTGGCCTTGAACTCACAGAGATCCACTTGCATCTACTTCCCAAGTGTTGGTCTAAAGGTATGCGACACTCAGTGTGTACCATGGCATCTTAAAACATTCTCCTACTTCTCTTTTTCTTTTATTTGAGACAGGAGCTTATAGGGTAGGCTAGCGTTAAATTTGCTACGCAGGGAAGGGGACCTTAAACTCCAGATCCTCTTTCCTTCACCTCCCAAGGGCTGAGATGAGGGGTTTAGAGGGCTGCACCCTGGCTGCTCTCTTTGTTTTCTTGAGACAAGCATGGTGGGTGGCTCAAGGGGTATATTGACTTCCTCATTATCTATTTCAGTCCTCTTTTATCTTCTAAAAGCCATGATGCTGAAGGTAGAAAGAAGGCTCAACTTGTTGCTCTGGCAGAGTTGGGTTTCTAGCACCCATGTAGAGTTGCTCACAGTTGCCTATAACTCTAGCTCCAGGGAATCTAATACCCTGTTTACCTATACTTGTGCATTCAAAGCTCTACACACAGAGATGCATGATTTAAAATAAAATAAATGTTTTAAAATTTGTGGGGTTTTGTTCGGTTGGTTTTGGTTTTTGTTTTTTTAGATGAAGTAGGACAGATCTTATGATAACTCCAGCTATCCTGAAACTCACTATGTAGACCAGGCTGCCCTTGAACTCACAGAAATCCACCTGCCTCTGCCTCCCAAGTGCTGTGATTAAAGGCGTGTGTCACTACACCAGCTTCTGTGAAACTTTTGAAAAATACATTTCTCAGACTTCCTCACAACAAATATACTGGACACCGAGTTTGACAAATAAAATATACTTTGATAAAATTTTGTGGACACAGAGACCGGATACAGGTACCTCCTTTGTGGGTGTGGCTCATGATTACATATGGTTGATAGGCCAGGAGTTGCCCTGAAGATTCTTAACAATGGTTTCTCTGTTCAGCAATAATAGTACATTCATTGGAACCTCAGTGCTCAATAAGATCTGTCCTACTTACTTGGTCACCTCAAGCTGCTACCCCCTTGTTTGGGGACCACATTTTCCTCAGGCACAGAGAAGTGAAGCAGGTCACTCAGCACCTTGTTAGGAGTAGGGAAGATCAACTACAAGTCCACCTTGTCTTGCTTAACCCACAGTCTTAACCCTGATGTTATATCTTATCTAGAAGCTGAGAAATGAAGCTAGCAAGAAGAGGGGTGTGTGTGTGTGTGTGTGTGTGTGTGTGTGTGTGTGTGTGTGTGTGTGTGTTACAGAATCAGAGGTAAGGAATGTTCTGGAATACAGAGAATAGCACATACCAATGTTCTCAGGAGAAGGCACCAGTCAGGGCCATTATGTGAGTGGTCACAGCAAGTAAATGAGCTGTTTGTGAACACCTAACCCAAAGTCTGTGACATTTAACCTTGGGCATATCTGTAATCCATTTAGGAAATCTTTAGAACTTGGAGCAGGATGCCATGGAGTCTAGCAAGTGAGACAAACGCACCAAAAGCACCACTTCCTTGGCCAGAGGAGGACTTGGAAGGCAGTTTGTTTTGGGAGGCTGCAGAGGGTTTCTAGAACAAGGGGAGCTACAAGTTCTGTTTGCTTTGAGTCTCCTGAGAACACCAACCTGTTTGAGGAGAGCAGTGAGGGAAGGACAGGAGAGGAAACTAAGAAACTAGCCAAGGAGCTGATTCAGGGGTCTTAGATACAAACACTGCCGAGTGGTGAGCAGAAAGACACTAGCTTGGTGGTAGAAGTGTATGGTTTAATATGTCATCTAGAGAGGCTGGGCCTATAGCACAGTTGGTAGAGAGCTTACCTAACACGCACAAATCCCTGGACTCTTATCTCCAGCACCACATAAAACAGGCATGGTGGCACATATTGTACACTTGGCATTTAGGCCTAGACAGAAACTCAGAGAAGTTCAAAGACATTCTTGTCTACATAGATGTTCAAAGCCAGGCTGGGATACATGAGACTCTATCTTGAAAGAAAGAAAGGAAGAAAGAAAGAAAGAAAGAAAGAAAGAAAGAAAGAAAGAAAGAAAGAGAGAGAGAAAGAAACAAACAAAGAAAGAAACAAAGAAAGAAACAAAGAAAGAAAGAAGAAGGTTTGTTTTATTGTTGTTTTGTTTGGTTTGGTTTGGTTTGGTTTGGTTTTAGTACATTGCCCAGGAATTGAACCAGGTGTTGGATCTAACAGTGTTCTTATTGAAAATTAAATTTAATTTGTATGTTTTCCTCAAAAACTTAGATATAGAGTTACCACAAACATAGAATTCTGGCCCAGAACTTCCAAAAGAATTGAGTGCAGGGACTCAAATGGATGCCTATATATTAATGTTCATAGATCATTATTCATAATACCCAAAAGATAGTAACAAGGCAATATCTATCAGTTTATGAATGGATAAATGAAATATGGTATGCCCACACAATCGACTATTATTCTGTGTTTTAAAAGGTGTGATGCTGTGAATATATTTAACACCTTTGAAATCTACATGTCCTGGATAGAATTATGTCAACTTGACACAAGCTAAAATCATCTGAGAGAGGGAACCTTGATTTAAAAATAATAATAATAATGCTTCCATAAGATTGAGTTGTAGGAAAGCCTGTAAGGCATTTTCTTAATTAGTGATTGGTAGGGGAGAGTCCAATCCATTATGGGTGAGGCCATCCCTGGGCTGATGGTCCTGGGCTCTATAGATAGGCAGGCTGAGCATGCCATGATGAACAAGCCAGTAAACAGCGGCCCTCCTGCCTCCAGCCTCCTGCCCTGCTTGAGTTCTTGTCCTGACTTCTCTCAGAGATGGACTACAATATGGAAGCCTGAGCCAAGTCAGCCCTTTCCTCTCTGACTTGTTTTTGGTCTTGGTGTTTTATCACAGCAATCGATATTCTAAGATACTATAAGACAGTTAACATTGTTTGTGGGGAGCCGCAGCTGCCACCCTATATATATATTGAACACCTGGTCTCCGGCCAGAGCAGAGAGCATTGATAAACAAGCCCTTAGTTGGAAAAGCTGAGTGCCTCCAGTTTGTGATGCAAGCTGGTTGGGACCAGGAAAAGTATTTAACCCTCGAGGGCTGGGGGCTAAGGAGATTATTAGGATTAGTAGAAAAAAGAGTAAGAAGCTAGCTAGAGAAGAAGTAAAAATGAAGGTTCCTGAATAAACTGCTTGGAGAAGGGTTCGTGGTCGCCTCCTTATTTCCGCTGGTCGGTAAGGTGGTAACAAATGGTGGCCTGTACGGGGAGAGACGTACGGGGAATGGAGAAGTTCATACAGGGAGAGACATATGGGGAGAGACATATGGGGGACATCTACGGCTCAGAACTCCTTGCAGACAGGGCAGTTGACTGGTAAGTTCCCAGGTAAGGTGGGACAAAAGGGAAGGTCCTCGGTGAAAAGGCGATAAGGTCCCGTTAAGGGCAAATCAAAAGTGATAATATGGGGAACTCGCAATCTTACCCCGTGTTTGTTGCTCTTAAGGAGCTATTAAAAGCAAAAAAGATAGAATTAAAGAGAGAAATCCTAGAAAGATTTCTGTCAGAGGTAGATATCGCAGTCCCTTGGTTCGCAGTGTCAGGTCACCTGACGCTGTCCAGCTGGGATGAATTAGGGAGAGATCTGGAATTCGCCTGGGAGGAAGGAATCATAAAAGGTGGAGTGCGACCAATCTGGAAACTGATTAGGAGCGGCTTGGAGAATAAAGTGTGTTCTAAAGCAGTAGAGAAGGGACAGGAAGCGTTAGAACAGCTGAAGGAAGAGAGGTCAGCAAAGTCTGAGAATCAGACTGATGAAGGTGGCTCGGACTCTGAAGGGGAACTTGAGAAGTTAGTACAAAAAAATGGAGAAGTTCACCATTAGGGTGGAGCCCACAGGCCCAGGGCCGCCTGTATCCAATGAATAGGCTGCTGTTAATCGAGCAACTGGTAATCTGCCTGGGATAGATATGCTTTTAGGGCAGGGCAGGTTTGCGCAGCAGCAAATTGGATATCCGCTACAGGTGTATGAGCAAGTTAATATGCTTGCTACAAGAGCATGGAAATCATTGCCTAACAAGGAAGAAGTTGCAGGAAATTTGACTAAAATTATTCAGGGACCCATGGAGCCATTTTCAGATTTTGTAGCTAGAATGGTAGAAGCAGCTGGAAGGATTTTCGGAGACCCAGATGCAGCCATGCCGCTGATTAAGCAATTAGTTTATGAGCAATGTACCAAGGAATACAAGGCTGCTATAACTCCCTACAAACATAAGGGACTTGAAGCGTGGATGAAAGTATGTAGTGAACTGGGTGGTCCATTAACTAATGCAGGCCTTGCCTCTGCGGTTATGCAGATAATGCAAGGTAATAAGTGGAACCCAGGTATATGCTTTCAGTGTGGACAACCGGGACACCTTAAAAGGCAGTGTCTCAATAGAGGAAAAACAGCAGAAACAAGAGCTATGCAGGACCGTCCAAAACAACCTGGATTGTGTCCAAGATGTAAAAAGAGAAATCATTGGGCCAATGAATGCAGATCAATGAGAGATAATAATGGACAGTCACTTACTACAGGCTATGGTGGAGCCACGTCAAAAAATGGGCAGCAGGGCCCTCACCCACAGGGCCCGCAAATATATGGGGCGATGGAGAGCAAGCCAGAGGGGAATTGGCCAACCCTGCGGTATCCCAACCAGTGCGAAGAGCCACTAAGGGGAGCACAGGATTGGACCTCTGCTCTGCCACCAGACTTGTACTAACCCCTCAGATGGGCGTTCAGTTAATAGAAACAGATTTCCAAGGTCCACTCCCCAAGGGAACAGTGGGGTTACTAATTGGCCGTTCATCATCAGCATTAAAGGGGTTAGTTATTCATCCTGGTGTCATAGATTCTGATTATACTGGGGTTGTCAAGATTATGATTTCCTCCCCCCCCCCCCCCCCCGGGATTGTTTCCATTTCCCCGGGAGACAGATTAGCTCAGGTTCTTATTCTTCCCAGTTGTCACGAAATGTTTCCATCACAAAATAAAGAATGAGAAAAAGGAGGGTTTGGTTCTACGGGATCAGATGGAGCTTTTGTAAGCCTACATCTAGATCAATGTCCTCTTTTGGAGATAAGAGTGGATGGAAAGAAAATCTTAGGACTTCTTGATACTGGTGCAGATAGAAGTATTATAGCAAAGAAGGATTGGCCTAAGGGATGGCCTCTTCAAGAGTCCTCTCAAACTCTCCAAGGATTAGGTTATGCAAAAACCCCCACTATGAGTGCAAGAGAATTGCCCTGGGAAGATGCAGAGGGACATTCAGGGAAAATCCAGCCGTTTGTACTTGAACTTCCGGTATCATTATGGGGATGAGATCTATTATTAGAAATGGGATTTACATTAACTAATGAAGGAAATTATACTGAGACTTCTCATGGTATTATGCAGGCCATCGGATATCATCCTTCCTTTGGTCTAGGGAAGTATTTGCAAGGTTAAAAGTCTCCCATTGTTGCTCAGCCGCGTGAAGGGAGGCAGGGGCTGGGTTTTTCCTAGGGGCCACTGAGGGAGGTATACCCATCACTTGGAAGACAGAGGAACAAGTGTGGGTTCCTCAGTGGCCTTTATTCTCTGAAAAATTAACGGCTGCAGCTCATCTTGTACAAGAACAGCTTGAATTGGGGCATATTAAACCCTCGGTTTCACCATGGAATACTCCTATTTTTGTAATAAGGAAAAAATCAGGAAAATGGTGATTGTTGCATGATTTAAGAGCTATTAGTAGACAAATGGAGATCATGGGGCCGGTTCAAAGAGGATTGCCATTATTATCAGCCCTGCCAAGGAAATGGCCTATAATTGTAATTGATATTAAGGATTGTTTCTTTTCTATTCCTTTATGTGCTAAAGATAGTGTTAGATTTGTGTTTACCTTACCCTCTGTTAATCATGAAGAGCCTGATAAAAGATTTCAATGGGTGGTTTTACCCCAAGGTATGGCCAATAGTCCTACTATGTGTCAATTATATGTAGCCCATGCCCTTAAACCAATTAGAGAAAAGTATCCTGATGTTAGATGCATTCATTTTATGGACACTATTTTGGTATCAGCAAATTGTGATTCTAGGTTGAATGCAGCTTACACAGAATTAGTGAAGAGGCTAGAACAAGCAAATTTATTTATAGCTCTGAGAAGGTTCAAAAGGAGAAGGTAATAGCCTATTTAGGGACGAAAATATTTTCTCAAAAGATTGTTCCACAGAAAATTTCCTTAAGAATTGATAAACTTTCCACACTTAATGATTTTCAAAAATTAATGGGAGATATCCAATGGATAAGACCATATTTGAGAATCCCCAATGTACAATTAAGACCTTTATATAACATTATGCTTGGAAATCCTGATTTGAATTCTCTTCGACAATTAACTGATGAGGTATGAGAAACATTGAAGAGGGTGGAGGAGGAATTGGAGCATGCCTTTTTGGCACGGTGCTCCCTGGATGAAAAGATCTCGTTATGCATTTTGGCAATTGAGAGTCAACCTACAGGGGTTCTGTGGCAAGGTGCTCCTCTGTTGTGGACCCATCCCAAAAGTAGGACTGTAGAACATTATCCCTCTGCAGTAGCCTTATTAGCATTGTCAGGAATTCAACAATGTCGCCAGTATTTTGGATGTGAGTCATATATAATTATCACTCCCTATAATGCCAAACAGGTAGAGGTGTTAATTGCTACAATTGATGATTGGACAATTTTGAAATGTTCATATTCAGGAGACTTTGATAATCATTTTCCTAAAAAAAAAAAAAAAAATCTATCAAAACCTGGTAGTAATGCTAAACTGCTAGCACCTTTGCCCATAGAGTAAACAAGCTTAAAAAGGAAACTTGGAACAGCTGTGGCTCCAGATGGCTGGGAAGGACTGATGGGAGATGTAGTTTTGTGAGTGATCACCTAGCAGAGACAAAGTTACCCTCAGAGACATGCCATCAGTCCCTGCACTGCACAGAGAATCAAACAAAAATATATATCTTAATGATACTGAAAG
>NW_022196900.1:18723219-18727774 GCF_008632895.1 Mastomys coucha | reverse complement strand
TAGAAAAAATTGTTAATAAGTTGTGTTTCTAGAAAATGTAAAATGGTTATATTTGAAATGGGAAATAGCCAGGTTTAATTGTATAGCTATAGAAAGCCTTATAATTTGTTATTAAGTTACATTGTGTGACTAGAACATCTTAAACTAATATGCAAGAAATAAGAGCTTTTGAATTGAGAACAACGGGTATTAGAACCGTGGGTGCTTTACTGGTCCTTGTCAGTATATTGGCATTGTGGTGTGTCTATGTGGGTTTGGCAGCAATGACAGGCTGTTTTGATAGTGCAGGCATTTGTAGCCCTGAAGGCGAGGCAATTTCCACAGGCTTGGTTAACTATTCTGAATGCTCTTCTTCACGCTCAGGATGCAAGGCTAAGCACTGCACTAGAGATTAGCTTTTAGGGGTCTCTTGGAGAGCACGTCTGATTGCATGTGGGTTGATGCCTCAAATCCCACCTCCAGAAAAAAGGCATAGGACGGGCATGGCACCAACTTGGCTACTACGGGTTAGGGGCTCTGGCAAATAAATCACCTAAGACAGAGGCATGTACGGAGTGGCTAAGTAAACCCAGTTTGTAGTACAAACTAGCTGTACATGTTCTCGAAGACGGGTTTGATATTTTGCCAAGAGTTATTTACCATCAGGTTGTAATGCCATTGCAATGTCCTTTTCATGGTTACTGGAGATCAGACCTCTACTCTTGCCTGTTGCGTTTAAAACAAAAAGGGGGAACTGTAGGGAGCCGCAGCTGCCATCCTATATATATATATATTGAACTCCTGGTCTCCGGCCAGAGCAGAGAGCATTGAGATAAACAAGCCTTAGTTGGAAAAGCTGAGTGCCTCCAGTTTGTGATACAAGCTGGCATGATCTTCCCAGCAGCCTATTATGCTTTGCCACGTAGCTGATGCTGATTGGGACCAGGGAAAGTATTTAACCCGAGAGGGCTTGGGGCTAAGGAGATTATTAGGATTAGTAGAAAAAAGAGTAAGAAGCTAGCTAGAGAAGAAGTAAAAATGAAGGTCCCTGAATAAACTGCTTGGAGAAGAGCTAGTTGTTGCCTCCTTATTTCCGCTGGACGGAGGGGCAGCAACAATTGTTCATACGTCGCAGGTTCAATAGGGTTTAAACACACATAGGAGAAGAAGATGCTGGCTCCGCAGATGAAAGTACTAGCCCCGCAAGCCTGATGACTTCAGTTCTTTCCCCAGAATCCATGTAAAAAGCCCATTCAACAGCATTCATCTGAAACCCCAGCGCTCCTCTGCTAGGAGGCAGAGACAGGAGAATCGGTAGGAAACTCAAAAGAGCTAGCCTGGAGTACACAACACGGTGACAGAAACAGCCAAAGGGACTCTGCCTCAGAAAAAAAAAAAAAAAGGCAGAAGAGAGTCAACTCTGGAAAAACCCATCATCTGGCCTCCACATGTGGTGTGCACCATTCCCTCCCTCTCTTACACACATGCACACACACACACATACACACACACTTAAATCCTTTGTTTAAAAAAATAGTTAAAACAGTAAAGCTTATGCATATTTCCCCACAACTGTCTGTGCATACCGAGTGAGGAATGCATCTTTGAGCTCAGTGCATGACGCCATTGTCTCTCTGTGTTTGCTCAGCCGTATCCTCATTGCAGAGGCATCTGCCTTATTCCGGAAGGCTGAGAACTTGCCATTTATGAGGTTGTCAGCTCTGGTGTAGTTCTTGACAGCTGAGTCTTTCCGGATCACAGCTGGTGTTCCTGTAGACCCTGCCTTTCCCCACAAAGGCCTACGAATCACGGTCCATCAGAGGATGAGAACCACCTTCCTCACTGGAACCAGGATCAAGGGAGGCTCCCCTTGCCTCATGATCCTGCCCTCTGGAGTCCTTTAAGGCTACCTCACTGTACTGCAGGGATGGGATTATACCAGATAAAGTTGCTATAGGGAGAGGAAAAGCTAAGATCAGAGTAGTGAGTTTTCCTGACGTCTCCAGCAGAACATCAAAGCTGAAGTTCTGCAGGACAGGGTTTACCCACCATGCCTACCGAACACCTGGCTGTCCATCATACCAGCTCCCCTAAGGGCTTCCTCTTCAAGCCTGTGACCCTCCTTCACCCACTGAGGCTGACCTTTTCATGACAGCCACGACAAGCATTCTCTCTGGAGCATGTCCCCAGTGGGGAGGGACATCAGTTGCTAACCACACCTCATTGAATAGCTGAATCCCTTCCTGGGGGAAGAGGAAGGTGGTACCTGATTTTCTTTACTATAAACACCAGTACTAGCTATGGGAATGGGGGTGGGTCCTCTTAGGAGAACCCTGCCACCTAACATTGCTTTCATCCACCATAATCGTTAAGTCACTTATTTCTAAAGACTCCTGAGATAGCATATGGTTCTCCTTTTTTTTTTTCACACAAGCCTCAAGGAAATGAAAGTTCATTTAGTAAGTGATAGTGTGACAATTAGAAAATTCTCTACACTTTTGCCTAATGCCTAATACTTCAATTCTATAATAAGTTGCACATAAGTTAAGGATTTGGACGGTAAAAGAAAGACAGGAATGAGGCTAGGTCTGTGGTAAATGACGGCTATCCCAGAACTTGGAAGGTGGACTGGTATGGATTGGTTCTAAGGCTATTTGTGTTAATTTGGCTCCTAAAATCACAAGAATTCGCATGTGAGATGCTGACGGTCCTTGCCCCCAGCTGGTTCTAATTGGTAAATAAAGTTGGCAGTGGCCAATGGTTGGTCAGAGAAACAGAGGCTGGACTTTAGATATGGGGTTTGGGGAGGAAGTTGTAGAATCAATATGCCCGGAAAGACATAGGATGCAAGCATGAGAGCTGTGGAAGACAGAGAACCAGCCATGTAAGAATTGGGGAAGTGCAGCCCCAGAGGCCACTCCCCAATTGGGTCTGGGGTAGCAGAGATGAAATATAGATTTTAGGAAGTAAAAACTCAGGAATATCAGAGAAGAGAGTGTGTTAGCCAAAGGGAAGAATGGGAGTGACCCAGACATTGAGCTACTTAGGGCATATTAAAGGCTGTGTGTGTGTGTGTGTGTGTGTGTGTGTGTGTGTGTGTCTTTCATTCATGAATCCAAAACATTTGGCGGGTGTAGAGGAGGCACACACACCAGCCAGGGAGTTTAGAGCAGATTAACATTCAACTGCTACAGTGGATGCAAAAGGATTGGGAGTTCAAGCCAGCCTTAGCTACCAAGTTTGAGGCTAACCTGGCTACCTGAAACCATATTGGAAAAAGAAATGGAAATAATGAAGCTTTGGTGCTTTCTCCTACCACTTGTCTGTTAACTGGAGTCTCAGGAAGCCAGGAAACAAGGTAAATGCTTCTCCGGGTCAGCAAGACAGATGACCAAGACAATGCAGAGGCTCCTCCATCTTGTATTCTTGCTGAGGCCATTTCAAGTTTTTACTAGACCTTTATCTCCTTGATGGAGACTCCCACGGGAAATTATCTCCCTCCATTCTAGGAACTAGAGGTCAGGATGCCCTAGCTAACTTATCCTAGTTCCTTTAAACTGCTTACTTCTGCTAAGCTCCCCTGCAGCTGCCACCTGAGCAAGATACCAGAACAGTTTCTGCTTTTAAAAAAAAAAAAAAAACACTGGAGGCTAAACTAAGGTCCTGGGTCACTTGGGTGTGGTCTCAGCTAGTTGGAATAAAGACCTTCTATTGACTATACACTGAGCTTGAGTGTTCATCTCTGGTGAGCTCGCTGTAACACAGGGAGCTTTAGAAGTATCCACATGTCCAGATACTACCCCAGACTAACTGATTCAGAATGCTCAGGGGAGGGACTCAGCGGTGTAGCTTTTACTGTGTCACTAGAAAGATCATCAGTCTGCTACTTAGAAGGCTCAGGTGCTATTCCATAGAGGAGATAAGGAGGTCTGCCTTCCCTGTCTTTGTCCATCAGTCATGATTTGAATGTGAAATGTCCCCTGAAGGCTCATGCTTTCATGCATGGTCTCCAGCTGATGATACTGTCTTAAGAGGTTATGGAATTTTCCGGGCAGTGTTGACATATGCCTTTAATCTCAGCACTCAGGAGGCAGAGGCAGAGGCAGAGGCAGAGGCAGAGGCAGAGGATGTGAGTCCAGCCTGGTCTACATACTAAGTTCTTGACAGTCGGGACTATGGAATGAGGCCTTGTCTCAAACAAACAGCAACAACAACAACAAAAGATTTCTAAGAAAGAGGTTATGGAGTCTTTGGGGATTGGTCATTAGTTAGTGTCTTAGTCAGGGTTTCTATTCCTGTACAACATCATGACCAAGAAGCAAGTTGGGGAGGAAAGGGTTTATTTGGCTTACTTTCACACAGCTGTTCATCACCAAAGGAAGTCAGGACTGAAACTCAAGCAGGTCAGGAAGCAGGAGCTGATGCAGAGGCCATGGAGGGATGTTCTTTACTGGCTTGCTTCCCGAGGCTTGCTCAGCCTGCTCTCCTATAGAACCTGAAAGACCCCAGGGGGAGACCCCCACTCAAATCTCGGGAGGACGTACACCCAAGGAATCATGAGAGACCACATCTTGAT
>NW_022196900.1:18718459-18722465 GCF_008632895.1 Mastomys coucha | reverse complement strand
CCTTGATCACTAATTGAGAAAATGCCCCACAGCTGGATCTCATGGAGGCACTTCCCAAACTGAAACTCTGCCATGCACACTTTGCATGACGGCAGTATTTGAGGCGTAAACTTCAAGGGAAGTCAGTCTCCTGCCTTCGCATTTTCGCCTGGCACCCCAAACTCAGAGGTAGCCCAGGTATGTCCTCATACTTGTGTGCTAGGGCCCACTAAGATTTCTTAACAGCTAGAAAAAGAAAATTCGGACATTGCTCTCTGACCTTCACCAAGGTCACCATGTTCCAAAGTCCTAGTCAAACCCTGGCTTGGAATGTTAAGCCATTCAAACTAATTGCCTCCAGCATTGTGGGTAGGGCATTAGAGCTTACAGAAAGAGAGACAGCATAGAGCATTCAGCATTCAGCAGCAAGCAGTCAACTTCAGCATTTGGACTCACTAGCACTCGGACTAAAACTAGAACTTAGGTAGAGTAGCAGCTCCCAGGGCCCAGAGCACTTGGGCCCGGGGGAGAGGGGTGCAGCACCAGTCGAGATTCAAGAGATTGAGCATTCGAGATTCGAGCATTCAACATTGAAGATTCAGCATTGAGGACTCGAGATTCAAGCCTCTATTCTCCTGGCTGGTGCACCCGCAGCCTCCCGGAACTCTGGCCAGGACCATGCAGCCCGAACATACTCAGAGCCCGGGGGTGCTGTACCAGTCCAGAGGAGATGGCTGATGTTTTAAACCTAGTGTGTTTTAGGTGGCCTCAGATGTACCTTGACTACTGAGCTGCCAGATTTTTCATTTTTCTCTTTTGCAATCGTTGTTGCATTTTTTGAGAAATACACTCAGACCTTACACCACTCGTGTCTAGTCTGTTTGTCAAAGCCGAATCCTGTGCACACCTGGCCAGAACCCATCGCCCGCGGAACAAGGGACCCCGTAAGAAACCCCAGTCCGTGGCATATATATTCCTAACAATAAGATTTTTCCAATAACAAATTATCATTTTCAAAACCTGTGGCATTTTCAAAACCTATGGCATTTTCAAGTGAGATTTCCCCACCAAGCACCTGGCTCCTTCCTGCTGCCAGAAAGATCAAAGACACCCCAATGAAACCAGGGTGGTGGTGGTGGCGGCGGCGGCGGCGGCGGCGGCGGCGGCGGCGGCGGCGGCGGCGGCGGCGGTGGCGCGCATGCCTTTAATCCCAGCACTTGAGAGGCAGAGACAGGCGGATTTCTGAGTTTGAGGACAGCCTGGTCTACAGAGTGAGTTCCAGGATAGCCAGGGCTACACATAGAAAACCCTGTCTCGAAAAAACAATTAAAACAAACAAACAAACAAACATACAAAAGGGAAACAAGAATGTGATTTAATTCTATTTACTTAAAATATGTTTTTAAATGTTAACAAATTCAGATAAAGGCCAGGCAGGTGGTGGCACACGTCTTTAATCCGAGCACTTGGGAGGCAGAAGCAGGCGTGTTTCTGAGTTCGAGGCCAGCCTGGTCTACAGAGTGAGTTCCAGGACAGTCAGGGCTACTCAGAGAAACCCTGTCTCGAAAAACCAAAAAACAAAAAACAAAACAAATTCAGATAAATTGAAATCGTAACTTTTCTCATCATAATGCAATAAAAGTTAAAATAAAAAAAAAATACCCTAACTATAACATCTAAAACTAGCCCCCTGTTGCCCCTCCCCTGGTTCTCTCTTCTCTCCTTCCTGTTTCCCTTAATGGAACTGTCTTAGTCTGCCCAACAGGAACTAAATCATGCCACTTCAACCCCAGTTCACGTGATGCCATCTTAAATCTGGAGCCTTGGGCTGGAGAGATGACTCAGGGGTTAAGAGCACTGACTGCTTGCTCTTCCAGAGGTTCTGAGTTTAGTTCCCAGCAACCACATGGTGACTTACAACCATCTGTAATGGGATCTGATGCCCTCTTCTAGTGTGTCTGAAGACAGCCACAATGTACTCATATAAATAAAATAAATAAGTCTTTTTAAAAAACTGTTAAATCTGGAGCCTACAGTGTGCCCTGCTTGGAAGTAGGCTTATTGCTAGTTTAATTAGTTAAATTAAGATGAGGTTATCAGGTTAAGCACTATTCCAACGACTGACGTCCTTATAAAAGGGGAAATTTTCAACAGAAACACACATGAGAACATCACGACCAGACAAAGGTGAAGTGATTCCTTCATAAAATAAAGGCCACCAGGAAGCAAAAGCAAGCCAGTAGAAGCTAGTCAAGGTTTATAGAACAGACTCTCCCACATAGATTCTGGAAGTACGGACTCTGATCTTGGATCAGACTTGATCTTGGATTTATAGTCTCTAAAACAAACAGAACAATGTCTGTTGTTTAAACCACCCAGTTTGTGGGACTTTGTTACAGCAGCCCCAGTGAACTACCTTCACGACTCATTGAAGATTTACCCTTCCCATCCCCCACCCATTGTTCCGCAAGAGTACTGGGCAGGTGGCCAGTGGTAAGGACTGCCTTCAGAGAAAGAATGGGACTTACTTGAGCAGGCAGAGCAAGGATAAGTCAAAGCTAGTGTAAGAGGCAGTGTCTGCCATTCGCAGAAATGGTAGGGCTGGCAAAAAGGGGGCGAGGGTGCATGTAGCTGTGGGCAAAATAAACACCCACTTGTTGCTTAGTTGGAGAAAGCCAAGACCACAAAGGCTGCTCAAATGTCAAAGAGGTAGAGCTGGCGGGAAGCCAGGGCTCCCCTGGACTCTGTCGCTATGGCAGTCTTTGTGACCGGAGTTTTTATCTGGGAGGTGTGCTGGGGGCTGCATGCAGACCTCAGGGTGACCATGTACACATCGAGTCTCAGCTTTTGAAGTTGATAAAGCTGTTTCTTTTGGTGGTGGCTGCTCATTAAACCAGCAGGATTTGATGACCTGCTAAGTTAAGTTCAAAATATGTGGACTGAGCAGGCGCCTGGCACTCCTCAGACCAGCTCGACTCTGCCAGGAAACTGGAATCTCACTGTAGCTCTTGGAACTGCATTCTAAGCTTGACCATCACTCAAGGAAGCCGTCTGGAATAAAAGCTCCCTGGACTGAGAAAGAACGCAGCAGCAGCTGAGCTGGATCGCTAGCTCGTTCCCTTGCTCTCTCAACTCCTACCTGCGGCTCTTCAACCCACCTCCTCCTTACGCACCCCACTTCCTCACTCTCTGCTCTTAACCGCTCCTCACTTCGTTCTCTCCTTCTCTCTCTGCTGCCCCCTTTTCAGGCCCTCTCCGAATCTTCCTCTTTAGTTAAGAACTAACCTTTCCTGCTCCTCACTCTTCCTCTCGCCATCTCCCCCATCTTGTCCCTCCCGTTTCTCCTTCTCTCTCCCCTTATCTTGCCAGCTTCTCTCCTTGCTCCCTGTTCCTCTTCTCTTTCTTTCACTCTACCATCTACACTTCTTTTCTCCTCTCCTCCCCCTGCCTCAGCTCTCAGTGTTTGCTTTTCTCCCGGATGCGGATGCGGATGAAAGGGTTGGCCTGCCCGTGCCCTGACCTACCCAAGTTCTTGGAACTGGGGACCTGCTTAATGGCTGAGAGTTCCCGGACTCAGGCGCCAGGTCAAGGGCCTCCTATAAACATCCAGTTTCTTCGTGCCCAGTATGAAGGTCTGAAGAGACAGCAGAGGACCCAGGCCCACCTAATGGTGTTCCCTAAAGGTAGGGCTGGGCAAGTGCTGGGGAGGAGGAGGAGGAAGAGGAGGAGGAAGAGGAGGAGGAGGAGGAGGAGGAGGAGGAGGAGGAGGAGGAGGAGGAAGAAACTTCTGTGGGTTAAACCCCGAGACTGAAAGTCCAAGGAGAGGAAGAAAAGAGCTGTTTGCTGACCCAGTCAGCACTGAGCCACGGAAGCTTGATCAGGGTGGCTGTGCCCAGCCTGTCCCTTAGCCAAAAGAACAGAGGTCTCTCTGCCAGGCATTTGGCCAACGGCCACTGTTCCTGGTCTCTGCCTATTTTCTCCTAATTCGGATCTGGCTTGACTGGTCGGTCAGGTGAGCAGGCTTGGC
>NW_022196900.1:18706620-18718449 GCF_008632895.1 Mastomys coucha | reverse complement strand
GCTAAGTAGGAAGATGGAGAGTTAGCCTCCTGACTGGATCCACAGGCAAAACAGAGAGCATGGCTTTGCAGAAGAAAGATGAGGACTTCCAACGTTATAACAACTGGCTGGGCCAGGACTCAGGGCTCAGGCAGGCAGAGTTCTACATTCTACAGTGATAGGTATCACACCTTAGCACGGAGTGGTTATGCACCGAGGCTTGGAACAAACCCTGAGTTTACCTTCCCCATCCCACCTCCAGACCAAATCAAACCAAAGCCGCGGATGGAAAGATAAAAGATGGGAGGCTGTGGTCAAGGGCAGGAGTTGCCCTTGCAGAGGACCTGGGGTCCATTTCAGCATCTACATGGTGGCTCAAAACCCTCTCGCTCCAGTTCCAATCCTTTTCTGAACTCCACAGGCACCAGGCAGGCATGTGGTGCACATAGGTACATGCAGGCAAAAACATTTATACATGTAAAAATAAAATTAATCTTGAAAGGCTTTTTTCAAAGAAAGGGAAAACAGTATAAAACTTCTGTGTGTTCTCGAATAGTCTCCTGTGCTTGAAGATTGAAGGAAACCCCTTACTCTTCTAAAGTATTTGCAGTCTGGGGCTCTAGCAGGATGTTCCATCATTTGGCTAGGGGCCACGGCCCCCTCCCTCTTTTCCTTTCTTCCTCTCATCTTCCCTCCTCTTCACGCTCGAGTGTGTGTGTGTGTGTGTATGTGCGCACACATGCGTGTGTGTGTGTGTGTGTGTGTGTGTGTGTGTGTGTTTCTCTCTTTCTCTTTGTCCTGCAGGACCATAGACTGGAATTGAAAGTTAAGAGGACCTGCTCTGAAGACCTGCCTGGCCCTGTGACCACCCCACCCCCACCCCCAGCCTCCAGAGCCCTCTCCTGGTAGACTCAGAATGAGAGAGGATTCCTGTTTTCCTCCCCCTCTTTCCTTGTTCTCTGACTCCTGCAGAGGATCTGATTCCTAAAGACTTGTGTGCTTGCCATGCTAAAAGTCTAAGTGAAGTTCTAGTCAGGACAGATGATCACTCTTCCCTGGGGCCATGTGTAAGGCTGCACCTGTGTGCAGCACAGCAAGAACTGGCTGCATCTGTTCTAGTTCTTGTGATTCTTTTGGATGTATCAAGCTGGGACTCAGAGGGGCTTCCTGATGACATCATTCCTCTAGTACTATCCCCCCAACTCTACTTTGTTAGCAATGAGGGTACTAACAAGTGCCAGATCAGGACTCCCGGCTCAGCATGGATCTGATTCCCATAGACAAACAAGTCCCTGTGCTCGAAAAGTTCACAGTGAACTAGCACATTCCACAAAGTGAAAATATATATACATATATATTTTCAATATATATACAAATATATATATTCAATATATACAAATATATATACATATATATACATATATATACATATATATATACATATACTCATTCTTGAGAAGGAAGAGGAGAGATGGCTCAGAAGTTAAGAGCACTGACTGCTCTTCCAGAAGTCCTGAGTTCAAATCCCAGCAACCATATGGTGGCTCACAAACATCCGACGCCCTCTTCTGGTGTATCTGAAGACAGCTACAGTGTACTTACATATAATAAATAAATAAATAAATAAATAAATAAATAAATCTTTAAAAAAGAAAAAAAGAAAGAAAAGGAAGAGGCATCGATCTGCACTCTCAGCTTAGAGGCCACGGTCAGAGAAGAAAGGGATGCTGAAAACATCTCAGTAAGGTGACCATGGACCCTCTTCTCCATCTTGGGTGATAAAATCATTATTGGAAGTCTAGGGCACAACCCCCCATAAGCTAAGGACAACATTCGGAGGGGAGTCTGTTAGTCAGCTTTACATCCTGAGACAAAGTGTCAGATGAATAAACCTAAGAGGAGGAGAGGTTTATTCTGGCTCCTGGTCTCAGGGGTTTCTTTCCAGGATCACTTGAATCTGTTGTTTTGGATCTTTGTCAGCACATCCATCATGGTAGGAGCATGCAGTGGCAGACTGTGCCTCCTCCTGGTGGCCAGGAAACAAAAAGTAGAGGAAGATGCTGGTCTCCCGGTGCCCCCTTGGACAGCATGCCCCTGTGATCCAATTATGAGTTGGACCTGCCAGAGCTTCCACAGTCTCCTAAGGACACTCATCCTAATCCTGGGACCAAGCCTTTAGCAAAGAACTTTTAGGACATTTAAGATCTAAATCACAGTAGTGTGTGTGTGTGTGTATGTGGTATGTGAGTGCTTGTATGTGTATGTGTGGGGTATTGTATGTGTGCATGTGTATTATGTGTATATCCTTGATTCTTGCCATTGTTTTATTTGTTTGTAGAGACAAGGTTTATTTGTATAGCTCATCCTGGAACTTAGCTGTCTGTAGACCAGGCTGACTTCCAACTAGTAGAGATCTTCTTTTGTCTCCCCAGTACTGGGATCCAAGGTGTGTGCCATAACTTCCTGGCAATCCTTGCTATTCTTTTTTTTTTTTTTTTTTTTTTTTCAGAGACAGGGTTTCTCTGTGTACCCTTGGCTGTCCTGGAACTCACTCTGTAGCCCAGGCTGGCCTCGAACTCAGAAATCCACCTGTCTCTGCCTCCCAAGTGCTGGGATTAAAGGCATGTGCCACCACTGCCCAGTGATCCTTGCTACTCTTAAATACTAACTCTCACTTCTTCCAAGACAGAGTTTATGTACTCTCACTAAAGTTTTGTTTTGTTTTGTTTTTTAATAGAAATAACACTAAAATTCTCCTAGAATCAAAGCACTTTTTTTTTAAAGGGGGATTTTATTTTATATACATTGTTGTTTCACCTATATGTCTGTCTGGGTGAGGGTGTCAGATTCCCTGGAACTAGAGGTACAGAAAAGTTGTGAGCTGCCATGTGGGTGCTGGGACTTGAACCTGGGTCCTCTGGAAGAGCAGCCAGTGCTCTTAACAACTGAACCATCTCTCCAGTCCCCTCGCTGAGGTTTTTGACCTTCATTTATGCTTTAGTTTTTCCCTAAAACTGGTTAGCAACTGAATTATTTTTATTGAAAAAAAAAATTTCATACAATATATTCTGATCATGTTTTCACCCTCCCTCAACTGCAAGCCCTTTCTTTCTCTCTTTAAAACACAAGAAAACAGCATAGGAAGAAAACCTGAAAAAAGCACAAAAGTGGAAACTAAAACATATAAGCAAAAGACTATTAAGACCAAACAAAACAAACAAAAAACAGCCAAGCAAAGCAATATGAGACAAAAGCCTACATAATTACCACTGAGCTCCTTTGTGCTGGCTGTCTACTGCTGGGCCTGGGGCCTGCCCAGAAATGTGGTTGGTATACCCAATAAGACATCTCTAGAAAAGACTAATATTTGCTATGCACATGTATACCAACTGCAGATAGCTTAGGAGTGTGTGCCCATGTCCACCTCCTTCTCTCAGCCCTGGGACCCTGTCTGAATTGAACCTGCACAGGCCTTGTGCATACTGCCACAGTCTCTGTGCGTTCTTGTGTGCATCAGCCCTGTTGTGTCTGGAGGATGCTGATTCCTCAGAGCCATCCATTTCCTCCAGCTCTTACAATCTTCCTGACTCCTCTTCTACACAGTGCTCTGAGCCTGAGAGGGCCTGGAGGAAGACATCCCATGTAAGAAGGAGTGACAAAAATCTCTCACTCTCTGCACATGTTCCAGTTAGCACCTGGATTTTTAATACATTTGCTTTCTCCTCTATTAGGACCCATCCATAAGGTTGTGAGTATTCTCACGCCTATATCATGGAACCTCAAACAAACAAGGCCTTGGATATAGTGTTTGGTAAATATTTGTTGAGTTATAAATAATTATAATTATATGTTGGGGAAGAGTGCATGTGCCAGGTCATGCGTGTTTGCATGTGTGGGTTCATATATGCATGTTCTGGGTATCTGGCCCCCGTGGCATTCAGGGTCTGGCCTTCCTTTAATCTGAAAGCTATGAGTTTTCCTCAAAGGAAGCTACGCAGAGACCTCCTGATGATGACGCTACTGTGCTTTTTCTTCTTAGAAGGGACCGTGCCTATTCCAGCTAAAGCGATGACCAGTGCTGTTTGGATTAACAAGGAGAGAAGGAGCTCACTGTCACCAGAGGAGACTGACTCTGAGGCTGAGGGGATGTGGGAGGAAGTGGACAGAGGCTTCCATCAGCCTTCCGAAACCCCATGGCACACATACTTAGAGCTGCACCGCCTGCTTCAAACCTTCCATTTGGAAGCCGGTCACCAAGGGAAGCCCAAGGGATACCTCGTGGAGCCAGAAGCCAGGTTCCCTCCGGAGGGGGACACTGACTGTTTGAAAAACAATCAAAAGACACAGCAGGAAATGAAAATCCCAGAGGAAGCCCGGTGTCAAAGTCAGGAGGGCTGTGCCCCACTACAGGTAGCAGGCTCTAGTGCTCACTGTCTTTCTTCCACAAAGAACTTAAGGTCTGGAAAAGCAGCTTACTATCCATTTCCCCAGAGGAAACCACCCAGGATCTCCCAGGCTGCCCGGAACTTGGGCTTGTATGGCCCACCCTGAAGCTTTCCACTCAACCAGATATCTCATCCGTGTGGCCACTAACGACTCATCAAGGAACCACACAAAGCCACAACCAGGACCTTGAACAATGAGCAACTGTTGGACCACCTCAATTCTGGAATCATGGGAAATGAGTTTCTTAATTGACGCGTGTTTTTTTTTCTTTTTCCTTCTAAACTCAAGAGATTACCCAAGTCAGACTGTGTACCATTAGCATGAAAGTGCTCTCTTAACCACCAGCCCAACTTTAATCTTATAAGGAAACATCACTAAGTAACCCTAGATGCTCCTCTATGGCTGGAACCAGTACAACCTTTGGTCCCAGAAGTAAAGCAGGACCTTTTTTTTTTTTCCTTCAAGACAGGCTTTCTCTGTGTAGCCTTGGCTGTTCTGGAACTCACTCTGTAGACCAGGCTGGCTTCGAACTCAGAAATCTGCCTGCCTCTGCCTCCCAAGTGGTGGGATTAAAGGTGTGTGCCACCACAGCCCGGCGTAAAGCAGGACCTTTAGCCAGTGGGATATTTTCACAATTTCTGGGAGTCAATGATTATAGGAGCTCCCCTTCCCCTCCCCAATACTTTCTGATTCTTTGTATATGCTGGGAGGGTCTCTGAGAATTTAGCCCCTTTCTTCCTGGTTCCTCCCTCTGTCTGTGGACTTAGAGACAGACAACCCAGTTGGTAGTGGTGCTCACACCTTTTCTTCTTGAGCCTCCCAGACTGTGGTCAGCCTGAGTAAAAAGGGCGAGACAGTCCCTGGGAAAGGATGGTTTCTTTCACCTGTCCCTGAGATGGTACATCCCACCTTCTTTTCAAATCTACTTCCGGTCAGCCTTTCCTTCTATACCCCCCTCCCCCCCCACTCCTTGTACCCGTGTTCTCTTCTTAATGAACTTCTTCCTAAAATCCACCGATCCTTTAGCCAGGTGTGGTGGCAAATGTGTGGAATCCCAACCACTCACTGGGAGCTGGAGGAAAGGCAATCGGGAGTTCATGCCTTGGTTATGTGGAACCCTGTCTCCAACAAAACAACAAATAAACTAAAATAGCTGCCAGGGTTGAAAGTACATAGTAATCGCAACCTATGGGAGGAGCCTGATGCTTGGCAAATAGGTATCTCCCATCTATCTCCTTTGCAGCCCGTCAGATCACTCAGGTCCCTCCTGAAAGGCCTAGCATCTGGAGTACAAGAGAACACCAGGGACAGACAGGTAGACTGGCAAGCGCAGGTCAGGCTCTGAAGGGGGTGCAGGCACAGGAACCAGGGCCTGTTCCCCTATCTTGTGGGTCTCAGAGGAAGGGGTGGGTCACGTGGTCAGTCTCTCTCTCATTGGTGGGTGACAGAGGGAGGGGAGGGCATTCTGGAGTAGGAGGAAAAGGCATATCTAGTTGAGGTGTATCCATTATACTTGTGTGGCATGTGTCACTACGAGTAGCCGTCTGGTATTCCAGTCTGGTGTCTGGTGGGCAGATGTGTCACCACAGGTAGTCCTCTGGTGTCCTTGAAACTGGCAACCTAGTCCAAGAACTTCCTTGGTGAAATGAAAGTGGTGCTCGCTTGGTGAAATGGCTTGGTGAAATGAAAATTGATTCTCCTGGAATCTAGGCACCTGGGGAGTTTGTTTATAGACTCATGGCTCTGTGTGTGGGGTGCCTGTCTCTCCCTGTGGCGGCAGGGATCCTTGAATCAGCTGTGGAGATAAAGGGCTGAGGATGGCCATAACTCCGGCAGTGACTGTCTGGTTTGTGAATTCACATTTCTTTCCTGGAGTCTCATACAGATTTACAATCCAGTGCAACCTGAAAGGGATTTGCAGCGGCTTCCAGGCTGTGGCTGAAAGGCTTCTGTGAACAAGCATAGCCTGATGAACCCCAACCCAGAAGCCAACACCCTCCCCACCACAGTATCAAAAAGATGCATTTGTAAACAAAGTGAAGTCTGTTCTTGAATGGGTGTATTGGGGGAAGAGGACCATTCTCTCCTGTTTAGCTCTGGCACCTCAGGCACCCTTCCCTCATATCAATTTCTCTCTCTACATGCTCCCAGGCCTCCTGCGATCCACTTAACTTTAGGAAGTCCCTTCTGTTCCGTTGGAGAACAATAAATTAGATACTGTTGTTTTTTTAATACTCTAATAAAATTTAAGAACACTTTCAGGAAAAAAAAACAAATTTGTCTTTTGGTCCTAATTTTGTGCTTCTCCATTTACATGTAATTGTTTTCTGATGCTGATATTGTGTGTTTCATGTACAAGTGAGTGCACATGTGTGTGGAACTGATACTCGTATAGATATCATGTGTGTTTCATGTACAAGTGTGTACACATGTGTGTGGAAGCTGAAGGTCAACTTCAGGCATCATTCCTCAAGAGTGGTCCACTTTGGGGTTTTGGTGGCATTTGGTGGTAGTGTTCTGTGTACATAAGTGTGTGCTGGGGTAAGTGTGGCAGGTGTGTCCTGTGTCTGGCACTGAGACCAGAGGAGGAGTCCAGGGGTCCTTTTCAATCACTCTCTGCCTTGCTCCTTTAAGACAGTGTCTTTTACTAAACCTAGAGCTAGGCTGGCAGCCGGCAGTCATCTTCTGTCTTCATCCCCACAGAGCTGGGGTTACAGGTGTCTTAGCCATGACCAGCTTTTTACATGGGTGTTGGGGATTCAAACTCAGGTCCTCCAGCTTACACAGCAAGTGCTCCTAACCACTAAGCCACATGCTACCCTGTTCTTTGAGACAAGGTCTCTCACTGGGACCAATTAGACTAGACTGGCTGGCTAGCAAATCTCAAGGATCCCCCTACCCCTGCCTCTCCATCTCTGGGATGACAAGCAAGAGCTACCAAGCTCAGCTTTTCCTGGGAGTGCTAGGGATCCGAACTCAGGTCCTCATACTTGCTCTGTGTTGGGAGCCAGGTTGACCCAGGTGAAAGGGACAAAGGGAACCTAGTTAGTTCTGTGTCCTTGCCCAGAGACAGACTTGGCAAGGTGTGATGTAGGACTGGGGACTGGCCCTCAAAGGAATTAAGGTTTCTGTTCCCTGGGGAAGCCAGCTTTCCCCCTTAAAGGACTGTGGTTATCAGTCCTCAGACAGCTGTGTCTCGGGCATCCTGCCTTGTCTTTGCCAACCCTGGCTCATTTAGCTCTCTGTTGACCTTGGCCCACTCTCCCCCTACAGATAGCATATAAGATGCTGTACTTCTTTTTGGTTTGTGTGGTTTTGTTTTTCCAGTCAAGGTTTCTCTGTGTAGTCCTGACGGTCCTAGAACTCACTCTGTAATCCAGGCTGGCCTTAAACTCAGAGACCCACCTTCCTCTGCCTCCCAGTGCTGGGATTAACGGTGTGCCATCTTGTCCAGTTCAGATGCTGAGCTTCTTAATAAACTTGCATGGAATAAGTCGTCAGCTCACACAAGACCTCCCAGCCCCAGCTATGGCTCTCATCTTCTTATCCCCGTCCTCCCACTCAATGCCTCACCATCTGAGACCCTTATGCTTGCCGTTTCAGATCGGCACAGTGAGCCTCAGCCCAACTGAGCTGTCCCCCCAGACGCTTTGCTTTCATTTTAAACAAGTTAACTACTTTTTGTATAGCTTTAAAATAACCCTCCCCCACCTATGTTCCAAAGCACATCTGTCAACTCATGTCCTGCTTATGAGTCAATGAAAAACATATGGTATAGAGTTAGCAATCTGGGTGCTAATCCAGCTGTTCTCGATGTAAGATTCTCGGCAAGTTACTTAATCCCTCCATTTGGCTTCAGACACCTGTGAAGTGAGGGACACAATCCTGCCTTTTGAAAGGACTGAGAATAATGTACATTCTCAATAGGACAAATGTTCTCCATATTTTAAAGCTCATTACATCTTTCTCCTTAATTTTCCTCTCCAGCATCCTCCTCCAACACACTGGACTCTGCTCTGAAGATTGACGGCCTCTAGCCACACCCCCTTATCAAATTCAATCCATTCTTCTAAAGGCTGCAGCTCTTTCCCCTGCAGCATCCATGGTGCTTGCCCTTGATTTCTTGTACCTTCCTCCCCCTCCTACTACTCCTCCTGTACTTTGAGGGTCTTCCCATGGTTTATGAACTCCTTCATATCTGATTCATCTTATTGTCCAAGCCTATAGAATACAGCTTGGTTCATGGAGCCAGCACTCAGTAAAGACTGTGTGTGCTCTGCACACGTGGACCTGTTGGAAGAGTGAGGAAATGTGGGCCACATCCCTTTAGCCCCTCCCACTTGGACAATTCTCCCTCAGCCCTCAACTCAAAGACTCTTCCAGACTTATTTTTCCTTATGTGTATCCTGATAGGCCAGCAGTAAAATTTCGCCGGGCATAAGGATAATCGATGGTGATGCGTTTAGGTTAGGACCTGAAAAGATCATGTGGTCCAAGCACAGCACTGAAGGGTGGGAATGGACTGGAAGACCATGCATCAGGGTTTGCTGTGGTAACAAGCACCTGAAGATCTCAACACAAAGGCTAATTTGCACTCCACTGTGCACTGGATCTCCTCCATGGACAGTGTTGTCCCTAGCCATATGCTAGCACTAAATCACTACAGGCTCCCCCAGTCAGTATAGCAGAAGGCAATGGATTCTTAGTCCTGTGCTGGCTCATAAATCACTTTTGCTCACATCTCATTGTCCAAGTCAGCCACACGGTTACCCCCCATGTATGTAAGTATAGTCATCCCATATGATTGGGGGTGCGGTGGGGGGTGGTATGAAGAAATGGAAACACAGCCAGAAATGTCAGGGCCAGAGCCTGGCTCTTCCATGGGTCTTCAGTGCCAATCAGCCAATCAGAAAAGCAAACCAGTGACTGAAAAAAGTGGGAAAAAATTTATCCTACCTAACCACGGAAGGAGGAACAATGGCTCCTCAGGTCCATCTTCAGGGTAGAAACATGAGTTTTACATTTAGAGGCAAGAGGTATGTATAGCTAAGTGGTCTCGGTTTAAGTCAAAGTGAGGTCTGTCTGCCCTTCACCATCTGGGCTCCAGTGTGCCACCAAAGCCTGCAGAAGTTTAGCTTTGCCTACGGCTACATCCCTGTGTTAGAAGGGAGCTGAGAACTGAGTTCCTAGGAAGAGTTATGGCGCAGGCTGATCTTTGTGTCAATCCCCTTCTTTCTTACATGGCTGCTTCCGCTAAGAACATTAGACCAGAACCACATCACTCACACACTTACCTTCCTGAGTCTTGGGCTGTCAAACCTGCTCCAGGCAAAGGGCTCAGATTACTGCCTGGGTTGTTATGCATGTGCACACCCCACCACCTTTACCCTGAGTGGCTTGCTTTTTGTTTTCTTTTCTTTTGTTTTGATTTTTGAGTTTTTGTTTGTTTTGTTTTTTGTTTTTTGTTTTTTTAAGAAACGGGACCCAGGAATATGTTTGGTAGGGACAAGTATAGTATAGAATAGAGTTTATTTAGGGCATGGAAAGGGGAGTTGGGAAGGGAGGATAGAGAGAGAGAGAAAGAGAGAGACAGAGACAGAGAGAGAGGTAGAGACAGAGACAGAGGAGGAAGAGGAGGAGAGGCCGACCACGAACAGAACACGTGGAGAGAGAGAGGGAGGAAAATGGGGAAAGAAAGGACAGAGAGGGAGGGTAAGGGAAGGTAAGAGAGAAAGAGAGTGAGGAGGGGGCAAGCAGCCCCTTTTATACTGAGTCAGGCATACCTGGCTGTTACCAAGTAACTGTGGGCGGAGCCTAGAAGAAATGCTAACATCTGTGCTGGTCAGAAACGGGAGACGCCCTTCCCATGTTCTCCACAATTAGCAAAAGGCTTTCCCGAGGTAGGAAATCATCAACTCTCACTGTAGATTGCCTTAGGCTGGCAACCTTCACTCAGGGGATCCTTGCCTGCCAATTCCATCACTTCCTTATGTCTGGTACTGCCACAGGCTTCCACTGGGGCTCAAAGCAGGGAGTTGGGGTTCCAGTCTCTCTGCTGCTGGAAGCTCTGTGTTCCTTCCTCAACCGGATTTCCCAGCTGTAATTGGAGGTGATAAGACTTCTGGAAGAGTGGGAGAAAGAAGTTTTCCTTAAGCTAGGAATAAATATCTAAAACAACCTGTGCAGCGGGAGCCAATCTATCCTTCTCCACTAGAGGGTAGGCTCCCCCTACTGTCTCAGTCAGAGTGCCTATCTCTGCCTGTGCTGAGATTAAAGACATGAGCCATCCATCTGGCACCCCACTCTTAAGACTTGGATTTAAAACTCCTTTCAAACCGGCTGATTTGGCACATGCCTGTACTTTCAGATGGAACCCCAAGTAAGCGCTAGCATTTGGCATGCCCTGGGCCCACCTGGATGGCTTATTAACGGATCGTAGCCCTCTGCCATCCACGCAACCATGCTGAAACTTGGACGGGGTCGGGGGTGGGGGTGGGGGAACCGCACTGAAAGCTACTGTTCTTGGGAAGTGGCCCAAACTGGCGATATTTAGAATGTAGGGATTTTTTTTTTTTTTTGAGACTTTTATTTGCAGTGGTGAATTATAGAGACTATTTTGAGGAAAAGAGGGAAACTCCCATTGGCACTAGAAAACCTACCTAGTTACGGTAGTTTTTCAGTGGTGTACATCCACCATTAGACTGAGAGATGGAGAGAGCTGTGGGCAGAGATGAAAGACCGTGCCTATTCTGGCTGTGCCTCTGCTCTGTGAGAGCTTCCATCCAGAAAGACGATTCATCCACTGGGTACCGTTCATCCTTTCATATCTTCTTTATCTGTATCCTGATGACTCCCTCACCAGGCTACCTTTGCATCCACCTCCTGAATTCCCTAAACCAAGGTTCATAATCAAGGCCTGATAGCTTGCCAGGATCCTCAGCCCCAGCTGAGAAACAAGAGGAAGAAAATAGGGCTGGAGAGATGGCTCAGCAACCACATGGTGGCTCACAACCATCTCCAGTGAGATCTCACGCCCTCTTCTGGGGTGTCTGAAAACAGCTACAGTGTACTTAAATATAATAAATAAATCTTTAAACTGGAGCAAGCAGAGGGCCTGAATTCAAATTCCCAGCAACCACATGATGGCTCACAACCATAAGTACAGCTACAATGTACTCATATACATAAAATAAATAAATAAGTAAATCTTTTTTTTTAAAGAGAGAGAAAGAGGAAGAAAATAACTGGTCGTAGGGAAAAAAAGCTGTGGCTTCTGCTACCCAATCTATAGATTAGAGGACTTTTTTTTCCTTTTCTTTTCTTTCCTTCCTTTCTTTTCTTTTTTCTTTCCTTTCTTTCTTTCTTTCTTTTCTTTTCTTTCTTTCTTTCTTTCTTTCTTTCTTT
>NW_022196900.1:18704371-18706610 GCF_008632895.1 Mastomys coucha | reverse complement strand
TTCTTTTTGGTTAGAAAAAACAAAACTCACTATGTAGCCCAGGCTAGCCTTGAACTACTGACTTTCCTGCCTCTACCTCTGGAGTTCTGGAATTATAATCATGCTCTACCAGGCTTGACTTGATTCTTGTTATGTGCTGCCTGCCTGGATCAACTTAAGCACGGCCTTATTTTTGTGGGGGTTTTGTTGTTGCTGTTGTTTTGGTTTGGTTTTTTGTTTTGTTTTGTTTTGTTTTGTTTTTGAGACAAGGTCTCATGAAACCCAGGCTGGCCTTGAACTTGCTTGAACTAGCTATGAAGCTAAGGATGCCCTGGAACTTCTGATCTTTATGTCTCTACCTCATGGGTGCTGGGACTCTAGGCGTGTACTACATCTGGTTTATTCAATGCCGGAGGTGAAACCCAGAACTCCAAGGTTGACGACATCTTGTCAGGGCCCCCATGGTCCTTTGGGTCTCACTTTCTTTCATTGACCTGGATTTCCAAGGGCGAGGAGGCTCCTTTATGGGGACAACCTCAATCTTATTTTGATAAGCCGGCTCTGTAGGCAGAATGATCAGGAAGTGGTCCGCGTGAGACTCATGGCAAAAGCCAATTAAAGCGGCGTAAGCTCCTCCCACCAACACGAAGGTCTTGATGGGAGCCCCTGCTTTGCTTTAGGGATCCATTTCGGTGGACTTGCTTTTGTGGTGCAGTAACAGGACTAGAAAAATCTCTGAATTTCCTCTTCGGGGCCACCTGTCTGTCCTAAAAGCCTTCCAGAAGCACACTGAAAACTCGGTGTGTTGGAACATGTGTCTTCACTGCCACTGCCTGTGTTTGTCATCGCCACCATGTTTTGAAACAAGCTCTAGCTATGTAGCACAAATTGATCTCAGACCTCTTCATCCTCCTGCCTCGGTCCCCCCTTGATTTGCTGAGATTCGAATCCAGCTTTAGTATTGTTAGCCAATGCACTAAAAGTGTATAGAGGTCGGAGAGTGCTGAGAATAAGGAGGAGGACGTCAGAGAGGCCTGGAAGGTGCTGGAAGCTCCCAGAAAGCCTGCCTGCCCTGCTCAGCCAGTGACGAAGAGGGGCGGCCGAGAGATATTTTGGTGACTGAGACTGATTGATTTCAGAGTGGCTTGGAGTCGCCAACGGATCCCCATCCAGTGTCCTAGAGTATAGCTTGCTTGGTCCCTCTGAGTTGTGTTCTGTAGCCCAGCTTCATCAGCATTACTTGGGAATGGAAATGTCAAGTTTCACCCATATCTACAGACTCTAAAAGCTCTGAGCGTTGAGTCCCAGCCGTCTGCCTCAGCAAGCATAAGGTGCTCTGAGACAAGCTCAAGGTAAGAACCACTATAGCTGGGCATGGTGGTGCTGGTGTGTTGTTCTGGCAGTTCAGAGGCTGAGGCAAGAAGAATGCAAGTTCACGGCTAGCCTGGGCTACTGAGACCCAGTGTCTGGAATGCATTCTATGCTGTCTTCAATGTGTGATCAGTACAGATTTGTCACGTCTCCTAGATTTTAAGTCACTGTAAGCAAAACACATGGTAGTAGTACCTCCAGCACTTTGACAAAGGCAGAAGACAAATGCTCATTAGTCGTGGAGAAAGTATACCAGTTTTACAAACTGATTTAGTAACTTAGAGCTCCCTGTCCATATTTTGGACTAAAGAATATCAGTCTTTAAGCCTCTTTAAGAGGGGTAAGAGCTGGTAACTGCTGAGCCATCTTTCCAACTCCTTGGTTTGTGTTTAAGACAGTATCTATGTAGCTCAGGCTACCCTGAAACTCACTATGTAAGCCAGGCTGGTTTTGGATTTGTGTCCAGTCTCTTGTTTCTACCACTCAAGTTAAGTACTGGGATTATTGAGTGACCACACCTAGGTGAGAATGTTTTTTTTTTTGTTTTGTTTTGTTTTTTTTTAAATTGAGATTTTTGAAGAATTCCTGTCTATTCTTAAGGGTCGGAACTCCTAGGCTAGAAACTGCCTATACTTTAGCACCACTGCCACCGTGTGGCCACTTGCAGGCAAACATGAGCCTCTTACATTAACCAAAACAAACAGAATTTCCATCCTTTTCATTATCACTTAAGTCAATCGTTCTCAACCTTCCCAATGCTGGGACCCTTTAACACATGGAGTTCTCATGTTGTGGTGACCCCAACCATAAAATTATTTTCACTGGGTCTGTGGATTGTAGAAGCTAAGTAACAAGGATGGCTGGGGGTGGGGGGGGTGGGTACTTGAAT
>NW_022196900.1:18699521-18704332 GCF_008632895.1 Mastomys coucha | reverse complement strand
CTGAAAAGAGGAAACAGTATATATAGATCTCATGGGTGGATGGGGGAGGGGGTTGGGGTAGGAGCAGGAGGGATCAGGTGGGGAGAGGAATGAGGGGTCATCTCTGGGACAAGCTAGAAACCTGAGGCATTGGAAACTCCCAGGAATCTATGAGGGTGACCCTAACTAGCTAAGACACCTAGCAATGGGAGGTATGGAGCCTGAGGTGGCCATCTCCTATAACTAGGCAAGATGTCCAATGGAAGGACTGGGACACCAACCCAGCCAAAAAAGTCACAATTTATCCTGCCTACAAGATGTGCAGGGGTGAAGATGGAACAGAAATTAAGGATTGACCAACCAATGACTGGTCCAACTTGAGACCCATGCCATGGGAGGGAGTCCACCCCTGACACTGTTCATGATAGTCTGCACAGACAGGAGTCTAGAATAGGCATCATCAGAGAGGCTTCACCCAGCAACTGATGGAAACAGAGACAGAGACCCACAGCCAAACATTGGGCAGAGCTTGGGGAATCTTGCAGAAGATGGGAAGGATTGATTGTAGGAGCCAGAGGGGTCAAGGACACCACAAGAAAACCAACAGAACCAACTGACCTGGGCCCACAGGGGGGTCACAGAGACTGAACCACCAACCAGAGAGCATGCATGGGACTGACCTAGGCCCTCTGCACATACATAACAGTTGCGTATCTAGGTTTCATGTTGGACTTTCTAACAGCAGGAGCAGCGGTGTCTCTGACTCTGTTGGCTGCCTTTGGGATCCTCTCCCTTCACTGGGCTGCCTCTTCTAGCCTCAGTAGAGAAGTCTATTGAGTCTTACTGCAACTTGATATGCCAAGGCTGGTTGACATCCATGGAGGCCTCCCCCACCCTGTTCCTGAAGAGAAAGGGAAAAGGAGTGAAAGGGGGAGGAGTAGGTGGGAGGAAGGACTGGGAGAAGAGGGAAGGGAAACTTCAGTCAGGATATAAGTAGATTAATTAAGTAAAAATTAAAAAATAGGGGCTGGAGAGATGGCTCAGCGGCTGAGAGCACTGACTGCTCTTCCCAAGGTCCTGAGTTCAAATCCCAGCAACCACATGGTGGCTCACAACCATCCGTAATGAAATCTGACGCTCTCTTCTGGTGTGTCTGAAGACAGCTACAGTGCACTTACACAAAATAAATAAATAAATCTTTAAAAAAAATTAAAAATAAAATTTATTTCCATTGTTATTTAATAACTGTAATTTTGCTACTGTTATGAGTCAATGATGTAAATATCTATTTTCCAATGGTTTTAGGTGACCCTGCGAAAGGGTTGCTTAAGGGTTGACTTAAGTGATAATGAAAAGGGTGGAAACTGTTGGCCCACAGGGTCAAGACTCACAGGTTGAGAACCACTGGGTTAAGGGGCTTCTGTGCTATACCAACGGAGCACCACTGAGATGCATCCCTAGCCCTCTGATTGCTTTTTGAGACAGGGTCTTACTAAGTTCCTCAAGCTGGCCTTGAATCTGTGATCCTTCCGCCTCAGCCTTCCAAGAAGCTGGAGATGCAGGTGTGCACACTAAATCAGGCTTGCACGTTTGATTTTAATTGCCCAGAGATGCCTTTCGGTGCTGTGACTCTCAGGTGCAAATATCATTAGTTCCCCGGGGCTGCTATTGTCCATGTCTATCTGTCTGACTACCTACAATGACTGGGCTCTCTTCCTGAGATACCAAATTCACAGTAATGCCAAAATATGAAACAGTCATCATCTGATTCTTTTAAAAGACAAGATATTGAAGAAGTGGGGTCAGAATCTGGTCCAAGCACCCAGCTGTTAGGGGTTCCACATGAAGACCTAGATGTCACATCTGTGCTGGGCATCAAAACTCTGTCGGGAGAGAAAAAAAAAACTTATATTTTTGATTAAAAAGCCTTTTAAGTTTGAAAATTACCAGCCGGGCAGTGGTGACGCACGCCTTTAATCCCAGCACTTGGGAGGCAGAGGCAGTAGATTTTCTGAGTTCGAGGCCAGCCTGGTTTACAGAGTGAGTTCCAGGACAGCCAGGACTACACAGAGAAACCCTGTCTCTAAAAAACCAAAAAAAAAAAAAAAAAAATTACATGTACATGTATGTGTGAATGTGCGTGATCTTGTGTGTGTGTGTATGTGTGTGTGTGTGTGAAAGTACACATGTGTGCAGGTGCTCTCACAGGCCACAATAGGCAAACCCTGGAGTTGAAGTTACAGACAAATGTGAGCTGTCTGATTTTGCTTTTAGGGACTGAACTTGGGTTTTCTGTAAGAGCAGCATGCATTCCTAACCACTGAGCCATCTCTTCAGTCCAGTGCTGATTTTTTTTTTAGACTTTTGTTTGTTTGTTTGTTTGTTTATATATGAATGCTCTGCTGAATGCCAAAAGAGGGCCTCAGATCCCATTATAGATGGTCGTGAACCACCATGTGGGTGCTGGGAATTGAACTCAGATCTCTGGAAGAGCAGTCAGTTCTCTTAACTGCTGGGCCATCTCTCCAGCCCCCACAGTTGAATTTTTATGTTAAGAGGGCTTAACATTGCTACTACTCCACACATTAAAAATTTCTTCTGTCTGAACAAATTCCTTTATCTTGTCCTGAAATTAAAATCTGATCATATATGTATATAATTATCTTCCTTTTTCTTTTCTTTCCCTTTTAATCTGCTGTCTTGGGTTAGAGGCACTTTACTTGAGAATCAAGGTGGCATCTCAAAGCTGCTTTACCAAAGCACGTAGATGGTGAACTCACAGATGTTAGGACCATGCACAAAAGCTCCCAACACTATTTAAAGCTCTCCTGAACCATGTGTATCTTCAGCTCACATGTCAGAAGTCAGCACCCCAGATTTTCTGTTTTAAAAAAATAGTTTGTATTGTGATTTGAGACATGATCTCATGTAGCCTAGATTGATCTCAAACTTATTATGTAGCCAAGGCCGGCCTTGAACTCCTGATCCCTCTGCTCCATGTAGGTATCTGTTATCACCCATGACTTGTAGGTTTTTTTGTTATTTTGGTGGTGTTGCTTTTTGGAAATAGATTGGATGTAACCTTGTCTGGCCTGGAACATGCTCACCAGGGTGTCTTGAACTTGTGGCAATCCTCCTGCCTGTGTCTCCTGAGTGCTGGCTTGTGATACCAGGCCCAGCCTTAATGGGTTTATTCTGCTGTTTGTTTGTGCAGTGCTGAGAATTGAAACAGGTACTTACAATCAGTAAGTGTGATGGTTTGTCTATGCTCAGCCCAGGGACTGGCACTATTAGAAGGTGTAGCCTTGGTGGAGTAGGTGTGTCACTGTGGGCGTGGGCTTAAGACCGTCATCCTAGCTGCCTGGAAGTCAGTCTTCCACTAGCAGACTTCAGATGAGCATGTACAGGCTCCATCTGCACCATGCCTGCCTAGATGCTGCCATGTTCCTGCCTTGATGATAATGGACTGAACCTCTGAACCTGTAAGCCAGCTCCAGTTAAATGTTGTCCTTACAAGAGTTGCCTTGGTCATGGTGTCTGTTCCCAGCAGTAAAACCCTAAGACAGTAAGCAAGGATTGTGTCACTCAGCCACATTCCCAGCCAAATTTCCCATCTAAACTCTGAACTCTCAACACATAAAGCTGGGGAGACACTATCCAGATATTCAGAATGAAAGGATCTGGCAGGAACTCCTGGGACAAAAAGGCTGAAGAGTCCCAAATCGGAAGAGAAGGGAAAGAGGCAGCTGGAGAGTCCAAGGAAAAGGCAGGGCTGGAGAGGCACAGGAAGCTGGGGAATAGGGTTCAGGGAGTGCAGGGGCTGGGTGAAGAGATGGAGTACCTGGAGCTGATGGGAAAGAAGAAGGACAGGTGGATCTGAAATAGGGAGGGAGCTTTCCGAAGAACGAAGAACGTCTATGCTTCTTCAAGCCTGCTGTTCACTGTCCTTCCTAAAGGAGAGCCAACTATAGATGCAGGCTGGGACTGTAATAGGATTAGCACCAGGTGCTAGGGAATTTGCTCAGTTGGTAGAATGCTTGTTGTGCGACTCTAAGGACTTGGGTTCAATTCCCAGAACCCACAAGAAAAAAGGCTAACATGATGGCACACACACACACACACACACACACACACACACACACACACACACGAACCCAATGACAGTGAGGTGGACCAGGGCAGCCTAGACTACTTAACCAGTTCCAGCCAGTGAGTGACTCATACAATAGCTCCTGAGCTTCAACAACTGAAGTTGACCTCCAGCCTTCACATCCACAGGAGCATGCATGCACTCCAGCTACAGGCTATTCCTGAGGCATGGCTGGAGGGGTCGCTCTGTTCTACTCTGAAGTCCAGCTACTTCACCAGCAGACACCTGCCTCATTTCTGTGGGTCCTGATGCAGGGGGGCTGGACAGTAAATATCGAGTCATGGAGACATTTTACCAGATGCTATTGCTTCTTTGGGTTCAGTGGGTCCAGTGCATGGATCAGTGGGGACAGAGGCAGGGATCAAGGCCCCTGGCAGGCCCCTCAGAGACTGACAACCAATCTCCCAACCTCCTTCCACAGTAAAACAAATGGCAATCCTTCAATCAAGAAAGAAGAAAGAAAAAAGGGAAAAAAAAAGAAAAACACCACACACATTGAGTTTTAATGAGAAAATAACTGTATAGTTGCATCGAATGCCTCACAGACACTATAAAACCAAAGCAGAATAAAAACATTTAAGTAGTTAACATAACACAGGAAAGCCAGGTAGGTACAGAGTATAATTTTTCAAACACAATATTGCTGCTCCCCGCCCCCTACTTCCTCCAATTTAAGAAAGAA
>NW_022196900.1:18697662-18699511 GCF_008632895.1 Mastomys coucha | reverse complement strand
AAAAAAAAAAAAAAAAAGCAAAAGCCATTTGGATAAAGAGCAACACAAAATCAAAATTGGCAGCTCACTGAATGCTTAAAATTCAGGAAATTGTTTTTGTAACTGAAACTGGATACATTCACCATCTCTAACACTTAGGCTATTTTTTTTTTCAATACATAGTTTAAGTCCATTCTTCAGGTGAAAAAAAAAATGTCTTTAAATACAACAATCAACACTGTTTTGGTGTTCCTTGTTTGTGTGTGTGTGTGAGTGTGTGTGTGTGTGTGTGAGTGTGTGTGGACACTGATCTATATATTGTTTCTATGCCATTGCCTAGGGTGGGCAGCATGCATGGGTAAGAGGAAGGGACAGGTACCAGGTAATCCAAGGGCTGCCCAGCCTCTGCCACTGACAGACCCTGCATCCCTCATTTCTAGATGAGAAAGGCAAGGCTGTCAAGTCATAGGCTCTGGAGGAAAGTGCTCTGAGTATAAACACTGCAGTGTGGAAATCCTTCAGGAAGGTTTGTAACATCTACAGAAGCTGAACATTTCTTACAGCTGAGACTAACAAGCTCGTGTACTGATGCAGGGTAGAGCCGAGCATCCGAGGCAAAAGCTACTGAGGAGCCTCTTCATCTCCGGCGTAAGGGGCAGGAAAGACGACTTTCCTCCAGGGGTCTGCTCCGTACTAGGAAAGTGACAGGGGCCCACGTGGGATCCTAGAGCCTAGCACAGTGATATGTCCAAAGCAATGGCTCAAATGTTTCTTGAATGAGAAAAAACAAACAACACCCCCCCCATAAAAAAAAAATAAAATAAAATACCCTCAAAGGACACAGAGAAAAGCTGGCTCTCGGATGGAGCTATGATTTTCATCTTAATAGAACTGTCAGGGAGGAGAGCTAGGAAACAGATGGCTGTCTTTGGAGAGCAGTTCAGAAAAAAGAGCAAAACACTGAAATGGAGAGGCCAGCGATTAAAAGCCCTGTGAGCAGGAAGAGACCCGCTGGCTCACCTACTAATGGAGTCTAATCCCTCAACCTTTAGAACTTCCTATTCAATCTACTGCTGTCAAAAGACCACTTCATCTGCCACTGAAGGAGTGTGTGGGCCCCGGCTGCCAATTCTTTCCTCAGTGTAACCTCCACGAGGATCCACATTTCCCTTCTAAACAGGACAAGAAATTTAAGGAAGTCATGAGGGTGGTGTCCCTTGGTGAAAAAATGGGCAAGTTGGTCTGTGAGGCTTCCACAGTCTCTAGCAGATACCAGAAGACGTGGAGGAGATTGCTTGCTTTCTTGTACCGCTCATAATACTATCCTGCTCTCCATACATTCTGCCACTGTTCGTGGGGGTGGGGAGGACCCGGGCACTGGAGCTATCCCCTCCCCCATGGGTCCTGATCCCCTTGTTTCCCTAGGGAATGAAACCTCATCTCACTGTGTAAACAGGCTGGGCATTTGGGGGCTCCAGCTGGAAATCCTTAAACAAAGATGACCCTCCTCCAGTGTGCCCATCTACCTAGTAGGACTTCTAATCAGACATTTGCTTCTGGGCCCGACTCCCTCACTATAAAGCAAATTCCTTGCAGCAGGGTTCTCTGCTTTTGCTTTCTGTCCTCAGTGGCCAGCATTTTTAATAATTATGTCTAAAAGAATGAACCATCTGAAGACAGTGCGCCACTTCCAACGTACGATTTTGGCTAGCGACGGCAGTATCTGCCTTGGAGTGACATGTTCCCTTGGCAGTTTTTAAGCATCCTTATAAACCATCAGACAACTCCATCTTTTTACTTTGTGCCCACTACTTATCATTGAATAAGCTTTTCCCCCAAAGTCAACACTAGTTTAATACAAAAAAAAAAA
>NW_022196900.1:18679605-18697652 GCF_008632895.1 Mastomys coucha | reverse complement strand
AAAAAAAAAAGCAAAGATTATGTGTGGAGTGTACATATAGATATTGTGGAGTCACTACTTATCAGAATAACATATTAGATCTTATGACATAATAACATAAAAACAAAAATGAATTTTAGCAAGGCTGACTTTAATTATTGCTTGTAAGAAATAGTTTTAAAATAAAGGAAAAATAATAAAAGGCTGGTTAGTTTTTTTTTTTTCTTCCTCTTTCCCCTTCCACACCTTCTCCCCCTCCTCCCCTTCCCAGCCAGAAATGAAACATTTCCTCATCCAGAAACTCGGGGCACCTAATTAATTAGTGAACATCCTTATCATATTGCTTGAAATGATAGAAAGAGTGAAGCTGGCATCCTCTGTGGTACGAGAAGCAGGGACACAAAGCATGGGAATAAATAGGCTGTGTTCTAAATGTCAAATTATCAATACAAAACTGCTCAAGACTTCACAACTGTGACTCATGCAAATGCCATGTTAGGTCAGCTCAATAGTAGGAATACTGCATCCGCCCTGTGCCTTCATATCCCTTTTCATAAAAAAGAAAATTGTCACTCACTCCCGAAGCCGACAGGCAGCTACGGAGGAAATACTGTACACCCATGTGCCACATTCAACACACACACACACACACACACACACACACACACCCCACACACTGGCACACCTTTACTCACGAACACACATGCTTTATACAAGCACACAAAGGCATACACACCGTCTTTAGGATTTGTAGCTGATTCCACATTTGCACTTAAATTTCTATATTTTTCTCTTTGTCATCCTGAAAAACACTGGTTGTTCAGCAAAAATAATCTCCCTTCCTTCCTTCCTTCCTTCCTTCCTTTCCTATTCTTTGTCTCTCTCACCCCTTTCTCTTTCTATCTCCATGCATTTAAAGTTACCTTTCTCAGATCCAAAACAACTCATCCTACACCACAACCACCTCTAAGGCCCACTTTAAAATAGAAAATAGTTATAAACACCTTATTTCTGACCATCTACCTTTCTAAGGCAGAGTCTGCCCCCTTTTATTTTCAATTATTGCCATTCTAAAAATATCCCTACCATCTTGAACCAAGCTGTTCAAATGTGTACAGGCTTTATCCGTGTTCCTGTTCCCCCATCCCATCATAAAAATAGTCATTGCTCACTAAATATACTTTTCATATGAAGAAACGTAATCGTGAAAGTGTGTTTCCCTAAGCTGATCAGTCAACAATAAAAGCAGACAAGGTTCTATCTAAAGCTAATAACCCTTTTGGTTTGGCTCTCCCCCCAACCCCCCACCGTTCTCAACCTCCTGCTGTAGAATTGATTGCATCTGCAACATGAAGAGATATTGCCTTAAAAATACGGACTTTATCTATTGTGACCTTTAGGTGTTCCCAATTTCAAAGGATTACATGTAAGAGAGATTGAATCCTCATTGCCCCCCTTTTGGGCAACTATGATAAGAAACACCATTCATTTTTTTTTATGGCTGCTGGAGAAAATGGAGTTAACCCAACACTTGTGATGCCTCAGGCTAGACGGGGTGGGAAGCTGGTGTGGCGGGATAGCCTGTAGGCAGCAGGCGCAGCAGCCTGGGCCCTGTGGGTTGCCTTGGAATGGCCACTGTGCAACACCCAGCCAAAGCTGGCTTCAGTTCTGCCTGCAGCAACTATGTTGACTCCTTGTCACATCTGTGTCCCTTTGGATCAGTTATGGAACGGTCCAAAGCCAGGGGCTTCTTTGAGTCACAAAGATATCCTTTTGCTTCTGTCCCTGGTCTCAGAGTTTGACGGGTGAGATTCATGTTTGCTTCACTTTACTTTTTTGTTTTGTTTTGTTTTGTTGTTTTTACCATTGTGTATTGCAGCTTCTGGTCTACATGAGGGTTGTTGAGTTTGTATGCACTTTAATAAGTAGTCTATTAAAATGCTTCTGGTTCAATATTTTCTTGGTTCCTTTGCGGAAACTCCTTCAGCAAAAGAGTTTCCTGGGCCGAAGGAAGTTTATTCATTGTCCCCCTCCTCCTGGTTGGCATAAATCCCTGCCTCCCAGCGTAAGGCCAGAGCACTCTTCCTTCGATTAACCCGTGTGGCCTCCAGGACCTGAAAAGAGATGGGGAAAAATTAGCACAGAGTTCACATAGACCAATTTCTTCCTTTTCTTCCCTCCATTCCACTTGCTCATTCAACATCGTGTTCCCAAGACAAGGTGACACCGGATCTGGTACTGCTGGGGTAGGTGAGGAGCAACAGAGACTGGACAAGGGGGCAGGGCAGGTGACTTCATTTCAAAGCCAAAATCCACGTACTACCTGGTGCATGATTTCCAATGTTCCTTTTCTCACAGATTTACAAGTTTCTTTAAACTAGACTTGACCCTGCCTCAGGTTTCTTTGGTTTTGGCTTTGCCGTGCTGGAGGTTGAACCCAGAGCTATGAGCATGCTGGACAAACACTCTACCACTGAGTTCTACCTGCATCCCGGAGCTGAATATTCTAAAGTAAACTCTCTCTTTCTACAAGCTGCCCGGTCTTGTTGGGCACAGACCTTTATGCTATATTGAAACTGCTCGTCCGTCCGTGCCATCCACAGAGGCAGCTGCTATCCACATGTGGCCAGTAAGCCTTTGAAGTACAGTTAGACAACTAAGAAATGAAAAATTTTAGTGAAATTTAAATTCGCCCCCACCCCCCATCAGGCTCGCAACCACCATTTTGGACAGCACAACTGCAGACCCTCTCTCCTGTCTCGTAACTAAAGATGGGGAAGGAGTGTCTAACTGTGGGCCAGTGGGGATGTGATGATGCACAGATCTGTAAACCCACATGACACTAGAAAAATACTTAGACCACAAGAGTCTACTATGGCAGAACAAAACACAAATGGCCATGAAGGGAGGGAACAGGGAAGCTTTTAGGGCGGTAAAAGGTCATCGTCATCCTGGTGTGAGCACCATCGAGGTCATGAACACTACTAATAAAAGAAATTATAAGTGACAGCGTTGAGGCCAAGTAGGCACGCCCCCATGAAGGCGGGACCTCCCTCCCTCGTGTCTATTAGAATCATTTGTGGGCTCCCGAGAGAAGACGTCAGGCCACATGCTCCAGTTTTAGTTTGGATAGGATAGATCTAAATGAAAGGCATGGAAGAGGCCTAATACAGGGAACAGTTCCAGGTCAGGCCACTGCAACAAGTGCAAGCTCATGCATGCCAGGCACTCTGGTATTCTCTTAGGATGCAGAGTCTCTGACTTCAAAGAAAAGTCCTGGTTGGTTTTTCCGAACCACAATCGAACACTGCTTCTTCTAAAAATGATCATTTAGGCAAGGGGCAGTGATAACTGGCAACTCCAGAGAGGTAGGAAGATGCCAAGTGCTGGATTAGACTGAAGGACTGAGGTCCATCCCAGCATGCTCTTTGTTTCCATGTCAAATGCGAGGACTATAGGCAAGATGCAAGCAGTCACCTTTGCTGTGAGAATGATACATTGTTAAGAACCACATCTATGTCGAGTCTAACTCTGCGTACATCATGGGCATATACTACCCAAGAACACATGTTGCCAAGCCTGGGAACTAAACAGGAGTTTTCTGGCCAATGTGTGATTGCGTAAGAATGCTTGCTAACGCTGCATGGGTTGTGATGCCAGAGCCCTATGCTTCAGGTTTGTCTCTTGTTCATTTTTGCCCTTGTCCTAATACCATGGCTTTCTTAGAAGGCAGTATGGCTCTGAAGCTCAACAAGATCTAAGTTATAAATTGTTGTGACAGTGTGACCTTGCATAAGTCACAAACTCCAGGGCTTGGTATCCCCGCGTCAAATGGACAATAATAAAAGCCACAGCATATAGTCTACCCTATAAACGGTTCTAGGTGCACAGGGCTGTCCTCAAATAATTCTCCCCAGCATCTGAAAGGGTTACAGACCCTGGAGTGGAGTACAACACGGATTCCATAGGGAACTATGTGTTGTGTAAATTGCTCATGTTTGCCTTTCAGAAATAAACTAAAAGATTCTCAGGAGTATGAACATAAAGTCAAGGTTCTGAAAGTGTTTCTTTAAAATAATAATTATTATAATATTAATTCTTATTCTTACTATTATTATTGCTTTTGTCTTACTGTTAAACTTTTTATTACCTCCCTTTCTCTCTCTTTAAAAAATTTATTTTTTATGAGAATGAGTGCCTTGCCTTCATAAATGTTTGTGTTCCACTTGCATGCCTGCTGGATGCAGAGCCTTCAAGAGGGTATTAGAACCCGGGAACTGAAGTTACAGACAGCTGTAAGCCACCATGTGGGTGCTGAGAACGGCAGCCAGGTCCTCTGAAAGACGACCTGCTCTTAACTGTTGGGCCATCTCTCCAGTACTCCCTTTCTTTTCCTTTTGAGACAAGTTCTTGTCATGTAGCCCAGGTTATCCAAGAACTCACAATTCACCTACCTTAGCCCTCAGAATACTAAGCTTAATGACACATGGGTACCTTACCTGGCTTTAAGTCTCATTTTAATGCTTAATAAATCCCAGCCAATTTTCCTTGCTCTATTCTTCAGAAGCCCATGTTAAAATTCATCTATCTGCTCATCTTACCAATATTAACTGGGTTCCCAACAAGTCATGGATATAGTGAGGGAGGGGGTATGAGAGTTTCTTTCCTCAGAATTCAGTCATAAAAGGTGTAGCAGGCAGGTATATATATATATATATATATATATATATATATATATATATATATATACACACATATACATATAATATGTGTGCATATATTTCTAATTATAGACACATTTAGCATAGCTTGGGTTTAAACATCTATTGATCAAGGAATAACTCCTATTTGTAATACTGAGCTCTTAGCACAGTTCCTCTAATTTGGATGTCCTTTTCCCATGATCCCAAATTTCTGATGACATCAAAATCCCTTACTGAAGACACAGAGATGAAAATGAATGAGCTGTTATTGAGACAGCTGGGAACCTCTTTGTACAGCTGTCCTTGGGCTTCCAGTGTTTTGGACTGAGGACTCTCTTGGGGAGTAAAGTCCCGCAGTTAGCCCTGAGAAGATTCGAAGGGCAAACACTCTGGGAAGGTATGAATGAGCTTGTTCATTCTACGGTGCATTCAGATGTGGGTGAGGGTGTGTGTGTGTGTCTAAGCCACTAATACTCTGTACTCGATACTTTTTTTTTTTTTCCGAGACAGAGTTTCTCTGTCTCTGTATAGCCCTGGCTGTCCTGGAACTCACTCTGTAGACCAGGCTGGCCTCGAACTCAGAAATCCACCTGCCTCTGCCTCCCAAGTACTGGGATTAAAGGTGTGCACCACCTGCCTGGCTCCATACTTCTATTATTGCATATTAGCTTTACTTTCTAAAGCCTTTTCTGAGCCCAAAGTGTGTGCACATGTTTCAATCCCAGCCACTACAACTGACAGGGAGGGCAAGTAACTTGCCCAGCACTTCTCGGTCAGTAGAAGAAAAGCCAAGACTTAAACTCAGCTCTCCAGGTGCGGAGTCACTGCCTGCGGAGTCATTGCCTGCGGCCATCTAGCCCTTGGCTGCTCAACAGCTGTGGTACACCAGGAACGGTATGCACCCTCCACAGTTGTTATTGTTTCCATCAATTAATTCAGTTTGACGTCTGATGGAAGAAAAACTATCAATTCTCTTCGAACACTCTCGAAAAAGAACCGTCTTTCCAATGCTTGGAGACCTCTAGCTAGTCATTCAACTTGTTAAGTGGTTGTCAAATAAGGGCTTTGAAGCAAAGGGCAAATGGGTTAAACTCTAAGTGACTCCATTAATATTCACGCTGATGCGTGATCCTCCTGCTTCTTCTTCACTAGAGACTGACTGGACCCAACGATATCTTCCTTGCACATCTTGACCAGAGTTTTTAAGCCTCAATGAGGATATGGGAGAGGGAGGGGCCTGCCTCTCCAGGAGCTACTTCCTAAATGAGAGCCAGCAAGGCATTAATGAGGATGGTCTATGCCATGGTACTCTTAACATTCACTTTAAATCCTATAAACATCAGCAACCAACAGATTAAATCTACAGCTATAAAGTATAGTTATTTTGCTAATAATGAGCCATGTTCAAAATACATCTGATGCTGGAGGTTGGCACAGCCATGTGGAGAACAATTTCCAAGATCTGGTAAATAAATGTAAGTATACCCAGTTGGAGGTACAGAAATTGCTTCATGGATACCTGGGAAAATGTGTGGCAGTGTTCACTAGTGCTTGCCTAGCATGCAAGAGGACCTGAGTTCAATCCCCAGCACAGAAAAACAAAGAGACAAACAAAGCCAAAAAATGTTCACCAGAAACAATTTGCTCTACATTTCCATACAGGAAAGTGACTAAAGAAAGATTTTATTCATTCAACAGAACACTGTTTAGCAATTCTAATGAATATACACATCTAAACAGGAACACATCTAAAAGCAGTAAAACAGGAGCTGGAGAGGTGGCTCGGTGGTTCAGAGAACTGGCTGGTTTGCAGAGGACCCAGGTTCAATTCCCAAAACCCACATGGCAGCTTACAAGCACTTGTAACTCCAGTTCTAGACCAACACCCTCTTCTGGCCTCCAAGGGCACCGCATGTATATCGTGCACAGATGTACATGCAGCCCAAACATCACACGCATAAAAATACAAAAAAACAAGATTAAAACTTAAAATAAATAAATATAAGCAATGCATAGAGAAGATATTATCATGTGATCTACAGTTTATAAAAATTTTAAAACATGCAAAACCCTAAGTTTTTCCATATATATGTGTGTGTATATATATATGGAATAGTACACATATATAAATATATATGTTGTGTAAAAACATGCACAAACACCACTGCATTAATTGAGAAGCCCTCAGAGGAGATAAAAAGTGACAGAAACAGAAGAGTGAGAACTGGGAGAAGTGACAAGAGGGCTTGAATTGGATTTGTCACATTAGGTTCTCTGAAAAAACATCTCTCCAATACTCTGGAATTACAGGAACGGGGCAGTGAGAGAGGCAGATGCTGTTGTCCTAAGGCAGGGGAACCTGCAGGCCGGCTCTGTGCCTTCAGGAACATGTGCCTGCCTTCTCAGGTTTTGCTGCAGTGCCCGATGCAGGCCTGATTCTCCATAAATTATCAACTGTGTGGATGAATGGTTTTCTGTACAATTCTGTACAGTTGAAAGAACTCTTTATATATGTATATATATGTATGTATGTAGGCATGCATGCATTTATGTATGTATACATACAGTACTTTAAATGTTTAATTTAGTGGTAGGAAAGATGGGGTTTCTCTGTGTATCTATGGCTGTCTGAGAACTCACTATGTAGACCAGGATGGCCTTGAACTCACAGAGATCCTCCTGCCTCTGCCTCCTGAGTACTGGGACTAAAGTCATGTGCCACCATGCCTGGCTTTACATTTAAAAAAATTTTTTTTTAAATATATATGTATGTGTCCTGGATTCAATCCGTGTATGTGAGTGTGTATGTGTGTACAGAGTAACACTGCATTTTTACATTGTTTAAATTTTTAAATTTATGTGTATATGAGAGTGAGTGTGTGTGTGTGTGTGTGTGTGTGTGTGTGTGTGTGTGTGAGTACATATTTATCAGGTGCCTGCAGAGGCCAGAAGAGGGCATCAGAACCTTTGGAGCTAATGATGCAGGTGATTGTGATACACCAGATGTTGGTGCTAGGAACCAAACCCCCCTGGTCCTCTGCAGGAACAGCAAGCATTTTTAACTGCAGAGCCATCTCTCCAGCCCCATGAGTATTGGCATTCTTAGAGCACATATATTGTGAAATCTGTGTAAGTGGAACTTGTATGGGGAAGGAGGAGGTTTGGGGAAAGACCACTGTTTAGCCGAGCTTCCAGAACAAACATACAGGTCCCAAGACTGGAGGGAGGGAGGGGGAGGAGAAGGGAAGGGACTAGGATGTTTTTGCCTTTGAAATAAGTTGTCCTAAGTCCATAGTGCAGAACTCTCTGGGAATTGTGTTATGGTTAATAAAGGACTAGTCAAGACCACGAGATTAGCCTGTAGGGGTGGCACTGTTTGCTAAGCAGACTACAATTTATTTGCTACTTGTGCCTGAAGAAACTAAAAGAATCCACACAGTCTGCCCATAGGTGCCCTCAAGTTCTACGTCTTCCAGATCCTTGGGGTGACCAAGGTCTTCTGCAGCCCCACCTCCCAGCACGGCACAGCACAGCACAACACAACAGTGTTGGATGCCAATATTTGAGTCAGCCCCCCCAGTTCAGAAAGGTCAGGCAGACAATACACATGGAGAGGAGGCCTTTTCCTTTGCCATTCTCATTGAACACAGCAGGAGACAGCAAACCACAACCGCGTGCACCAGGATCAAGCATGCACCAGGACACAGACAGACAAGTTGGAAAAGTACCTCGGAAGTCACCTTGCAAGACAGTAACTTAGAGGTGTACTGGCAGAGAGGGAAAAGACCAGGGTTAGTACATGGCAGAGGCACATTCACAGACGCCCCCGCCCGCTCCCGTGGCTGGGCTCTGTCTGGCACAGTGCCAGAAGTGAGTAGAGAGGGAAGAGGCTTGGAACGCAGGGAGGATCATTATACAACCTCTCAAGTATTGCTTCATCTGATATTTGTTTATTTAAAAGTCTGTATCTCTTGAGGCAAGTAGATACTCTATTCTAAAAATATCAGATATAAGCCAGGTTTTGTTAATTCAAGGTCTTGCTTTCATTTTCCTGGTGAATTAACAAGATTTCTTCCCCCCAACACCCCCCCATTGTCTAACCAGCTGCCCACCAGCAAGGACCTAGTTGGCCATTCTGGAGTTGATAGATTCTATAACCAAAGAGCCTTTTCTTTTCCTGTGGGCTTCTCTGAACCTTAAAGAATCCTGTAGCCCATTGCATCATTACAGTAAGACTCCAATAGTAGAATGAAGAGAAGGGGACATGAAGGGAAAAGGGAGGGAGGGAAGAAGGACCAGGTCTGCAGAGGCAGTTTCTCTAAAACAGACCTAAGGATGGCATTGTCAGTGAAGGAGACGACAGCCTCCGTCATCGAAGCCTGTGGGTCTGATAAAATTCCTTGGATAATCATTTGGGATGATTATTTAGGATTAGTGTGGGTACCTAGGAAATGGAGCGTTCTGTTAGTTCCCAGAGACGCTCACTGGAGATAACACAGAACAAGGCATGTCCAGGTGGGTGAAGAGTGGTAGAGAGGACATGGAGCAGTTTGCCCAAGTTCTAAGAGGGGAGGCAGAGGAACCTTTTGAAAAGTGAGTTTTTGTTCTGTTCTTTGCCACTGAGCCAGTTGGCAAATGAAGGTGACAGTGTGAGGCTCTTAGAGGGCAGAAAAATCTAAGAGGCCATGTGTCACCCTAAAAACAATGTGTATGAATGGCTCAGGAGGACAGAATCCCATGGCCCTGAAGACAATCACCTGTAGCTTTTAGGGACAGAGGGGCCAACTCCATAACCACCACCAAGCCACCCATTCTCTCCAGGGACAGGGAACATAGAGACAGGGCTAGGGACCATCTGGGGACCATGAGGCTTGTTCTTCTCTACACAGAGGTGTGGAAAGGTGTCCTACATCATAAGGGCTGAGAGACAGGCTAGTGAGTGGCTTGGAATCAATTCTGGCTGATGTCCATCAAATTTCTCAAGAAGCAATTTGAGTATGGGCTTTTGAGACTTGGGTCTCTATTAGAAGGGCGCAGGTATTGGGGATTGGAGTTTGTCCTATCCCTAAAACTCTTCAACAATTGAAAGATTTTGTTCTATAGTGATTTGAGGAAAAGCTCAAAACACACAGCCTTCAAATAAAAATAAATTGATCCACTAGCAGTTTTCTTCCTTAGCCAACATGTCTATTTACTTGGGTGAAATACAGACTGGGCCCAGTTGGCATTCCTGAGGTGGGTACCTGAGTGTCAGAGTTTATCAGAAAAGAGGGGGAGGGGCATCTAGTTTTCTGCCTGTGACGTAAGTACCTCCTTCCACTATGTCCCAGGCAGACTTTGATCATGTTATCTTCCCACTTCAGGTTTCCAGTATCTGGGATTACAGGCCTATGCACCAGGCCTGGAAATTACTTTTCCCCACTTAACATCTGCATGCCAGTGCAGAAAAAGCACACACAACCAACACAGAATGCACTTAGAAAGCTTTTACATGGGTCACGACTGAATGGTCCGTGGCTCTTTGGCTAGTGTTCAGCAAAGCTGCTGATGTACACTGTCGAATCAGGGGGAGAGGAAAAAAAAAATGCTTCTAAGACTGCACTTCAGACTGCAACTAAAAACACCTAAAGAAGGACTATATACCCGAAAGGAGCTGGTTTAATAGACGGTAAACTGCTGCTGGCACCTGCCCAGTAAAACCCAGTAGAACTGTCTGCAGCAGCTACCTAGGCCAGGGCTCCATCCACAGAGAAGCCTCTTGACCTCACAGCAGAGTTAAGCAAGCGTTCCTTCGTGATTAAAGAGGGATGTGTGGGCTGGCAAGATGGCTCAGCGGGTAAGAGTACTGACTGCTCTTCTGAAGGTCCTGAGTTTGGATCCCAGCAATCACATGGTTGCTCACAACCATCCGTAATGAGATCGGATGCCCTCTTCTGCTGAGTCTGAAGACAACTACAGTGAATTATGCTGGAGCGAGTGGGGCCGGAGCCAGCAGAGGTCCTGAGTTCAATTCCCAGCAGCCACACACATGATGGCTCACAGCCATCTGTACAACTACAAAAGAAGAGGGATGTGTGTGTGTTTACCTCTTCTTTATCCCTCTAACTGAAAAGGGGCCTTCAGCATCTGGCATTCATCCCGGAAACTCTCTAACTTGGGATTATCCAGCCAGGACATGAAAGTCATGGAGTTGGCAGGGACTTCCTGCTGTGAACCTCAGAGCATTCAAGTTGAGGGTAACTGCATAGCTTATCCAAACTTGGAAGAGTGAAAGGGGACGCTGTTCATAAACATACAGGACAACAGGCAGAAACTAGGTAGTTTCCATCCAAGCTATTTGCAACCTCAGTATAATGGTGGGTGGGGGTGGGATGGGTTGGGGATACTTTGGTGAAAGAGAAGACCAATGGCGGAGACTCTAGGGTGTTTGCATATAACCTGGGGTTGCCCCCACCCCAGGCATGTGAGGACCATTCAAAACACCTCTTAAATCTCTTATTGGGCAAGGAAACCACAGCAGATGACTTCCTTTCATAGGACACACAGCCAACATGTACAGAGTTGGGAGGGTTGAAGGGAGAGAAGTAGTTGTGTGGTTTTTAGCTGTCATTTGAAATGTCTCTTTCCTGTCCAACTCTGCACACAAAGAACAGACTAGTCTCTTGAGCAGTGTGCAACATATATGAGGATCGATCACAGCATAGCTTTTGAAGCCCGAGGGCATGTCCAGAAAGTGTATCCTTCTTTGCGGTATTGCCCAGGCACATCATCTTCTTCCACCCGGACCATCTCATGGACCAGCCAAACAACCAGCTCTGAATGATAGATTCTTAGTCCCCAAGGCACATTAAAGCACTAGTTTGAAAATAGGTTTCAGAGTCATGAGGCAAGACAAGCAGATAAATTGCACACACATCCAGGTCTGAACCAGGACACAGGCACGCCACACTAAAAGTCACCCTCGGAAAAGAGAAAGGAAAGGAGGAAAAACTTACACTACTATCATCCATTCTCTCGCGCCTTTTAGATTTGTGTGTCTCATAGTCTTCCATGAGGGTCTGCATCAGGTTCTTGGGACGCTGGGTTCCGGCAGCCTCTTCGGGGGCTAAGTCAGGCTGCAAGCTGGGACCTTCAGTTGTGGGGGATGGAGGAGGTTTGACTTTCTCTATTTTCCCTGAAACAACATGAAGAGAACACCCTTTCTAAGCTCATCTGCTCAGCAGGCACTGCTTTTAGAAGGAGGAAAAAAAAAACTGTCTCTCACGCTTGCACACACACACTTGCAAAATCAAGGGCAGAGCAGAATCATGGTTAAGTCAAAGGTTTCATTATTACAAGAACAAACTGCAAACCTATTCAACACACACCTCAGAGACACAAGAGAATCAGTTCACTTAAATGAGCCTGGCAGGCACTTTGCAACATGTCGGGCAGGCAGGCAGACAGACAGACAGAAAGACAGACAGACATTAAGAGCTAATGTGGAGAAGAATTCTCTCAGATCCTATCGTAAAGCTGTCAAAGGTTGCAGCATTGTAGAGACCAACTTCTTACAGGTGAGGAAGCTGAGATTCTACAAAGGCCACCTGAGCCAAAGACGGTCTCCAGCACTCCCAGTATCCTCTGCCCTCTGTATCAGAGGTAACTGATTATGAGCTGACCTGCCCTGGTATCGAGAAGTCTTTGAGTGAGACTAAGACTCCAGCTTCCCAGGAGATACCAGTCTTAATTGGCCAGTTTCTTTCATTTACCTTACCTGCTAAGGTCCCAAAGATACTCCTAGACTTTTGGAATGAGTGATGACAGAGTTGGAAAGGTAAGATTGAGCTCTTGAGATTGCCCCTCAGAAGTTGCCAGGTGGGGAGATTACAGCAATGGTTAATTAAACAGTGGCATGGGGCCTCTAGGCATATTCTCTAAAACTATCAGCATCCTTCGAACATATGCCAGACAGATAGACACTGGCTCCAAATATCCAGGGAATGCGTGTTCGATCACAGATCACAACAGTAGGCTGTCAAGAGGAGTTGGCACCTTGGAGATTCACTTTGTTTCTTAAGACAGTGTCTCATATTACGAAGGCTGGCCTTGAACTCATTATATAGCCCAGACTGGCTTCAAAACTCACTTCTCCTACCTCTACCTCCCAGGTACTAAGATTACAAGCTCAGCCACAAATGCCTGCTTTATGTCGTGTTGGTGATTGAACCCAAGCAAGTGCTCTACCAACTGAGCCCCTCAGCTCTTAGAGACACACTTCTCACAGGTGGGAAATCCCTGGCCTTCCCTTCTGGATCGTCAAGGCAAGGTATGCATGGATGAATTTTAGTGCTAAAGAGACTCAAATGCATCTCTGAGAAGCAGCAATAGTGAACAGTTTTCTTATACACCTTTAACCCCAGCACTTGAGAGGCAGAAGCAGAGGCAGACAGATTTCTGTGACTTCAAGAGTTGCAGGACAGCCAGATCTACACAGAAAGACCAGTGTTGAGGAGAGGGTGGGGAAAGTTGAAACAGAGTCTTCTGTAGCCTATGCTGGCCTTGAACTCAGTATGTAATTAAAGATAATCTTGCACTTACACTCTTCTTGAATGCTGGAATTATAGGCATATGCCATCATATCTAGCTTTAGGTTGTACTGGGGACCAAACTCTGGGCCTCATGTATGGTAGGCAAGCCTCTATCAACTGGGCTACAACCCCAGACTCACAGTGGTCTTTTAAATGAAATTTTGAGAAACAGTGCAGAAGAGTGGTAAGCATGCATGCTCTAGATTTCCAGTGTAGAGCCAGTATGCTGGAGTTTGAACCCAGTACTTATCAGCCACCAGTCAAATAGCTCTGGGCCAGTTACTGTTAATATTACATAGTTGCTATAAAGACTAAGTTAACGTTGTAAAGGTTAGTATTCAGAACAGAAAGCATCCAATGATTGTAGCTGCTATTTGACTGGAATCTGAAGAAATAATACAACCATGGGGTGAAACTGTGTAATTCTTTGGGCATTCTACATACTATTTGTGCAAGTCTGGAAAGCCAGAAACAGGTTTCACACATTGCCAGGTTGATGACTGTTGCTGCCCTCCCTCTCAAATATCCAGACCATCTCCCATCAACCCTTCTTCCAACAGTAAATGCCTAGGAAGCAGAGGAAAGTGTCTACGCTTAGCTTCTGGTTTTCACACTGCCGTCTTTGCCAGACAAGACTTTATTTGAAGATCTGTGAAAGCCATTTTCTTACAGTGTCCTGTATCATCTCTGGCTACTGAAGTGCCTGTCATCTGGAATAAACTGTAAAATCACAGGAAGACACAGATCATTCCAATCACCTATAAATCCTTTTTACTCATTTCAGTGAGGAACCTTTCACAATGGGGTTTCCATCTGTCCTAACTCCTGGATTCCAGCAAAATAAGGCACAAAGTAAGAGTCAGTGCATGCTTAATAAGCCAACGCATTTATTGTAGAATGCATACAACCACTTTATACAACACTCGTGTACTGGGATCAACACTCCCCCACCACCAGAAAATCCCAGGAAAGAGGTCAAACGCCTTCCCTTCCCAACACTTGGGAGTCAGAGGCAGGAGAATCATCATGAGTTCAAAGCAGCCTGGGCTACACAATAAATCCCATGCCAGCCTGGACTACAGAGTACGATTCTGTCTCAAATGCGAGCAAACAAAAACAAAAACAAACAAACCAAGTGGACTCTGGGGTCACAGACTACAGGACTCAATGCTGACGAGTGATCCTGAGGTTGTTCTTATGAACAACGACCCTCATGACATTTAATATTTACACGTGTGAACGGATAGATGGCTAAACAGAGTGGATAATTACGGGTTGGGTCATGAAAGCCCAATGCTGATTCCAGACAGCATCACATCTGAGAACAACGGTCAGAGTTAGTTTGAAATTGTGGCCAATTCCAATATGATGGAATGAGAACATTCCCACAGAGAAGCGAGTCAGTCATTAGAAAAGACAATGCCTGCCTAGCAGAAGAAAACCTATGGAAAACCTGGAACAGGAAGTAATGCCAGCGATGGTCACTAGAGGTCGCAGAAAGCAAGGCTGTAGCAGGGCTGGAGGAGGAGCCTCTAAAGAGGTAATTGGTGACAGAAGAGACTTGGGATATCCAAACCCAAGGAAGGACTGTCACAGGTGCCAGAGACAAAGGAGAAACTTTCTGATCCGCAAACTTCTGGCTATCAGCCTTGATGGTTTCACAGGACGATAACTTGGTCCTCTTTCTATGCTGGGCCCAAGACCATCAAGCATCCTCCCTACAGTATGGTACAAGTCATGCCTTAGAACTCCATGACCCACCTTAGGAGTCACACAAGCCACTGAAAAGCTGAAGAGGGACTGCTCCACACCTGACTCCTTCCTCAGGGTCCTGAGTTCAAAGTCAAAGACTTCTCATAGGACGATGGGAAACTTGTGGTACTTCCCCCACACAGCAGGACACTGTCCATGGGGTCATGACAGGAAGGAAATGCATACCGTCCGTGCATATGTCTGAATAGTCAGTCACATCAATCTATGGCCTAATGAGGGCCTTACAAGTTCTATGACCTAGGGGACGTACCCCAGGAGAATCTGAAACTGTGGAGTATCCTGGGTATTGTGAGAGTATCCTGGCTCTCGTATCCTTAGCTTTCATCCCAGGTTGGCCCACCAAACCTTGCTCTTCTTGAATTTGTCTATTCACTTGATGAATGATCAAGTACCTAAAAATGGCCTCCCTGTTCAGTGATAGCATCCTGCTATCCAGACTCTCCCTGGACTGGAGAAAGGGCCTTCTCACAGAATGTCCGTGTCCCTGGTAACAAGAGCAGACCATGCCAGCAGAGCTCAGGGTGGGCCTGTGTTGGTTTGGACTGAAGGCTGGGATTGATATTTACAGAGCATGGGACAGGTACTGTGTAACATTATGCAACTGTCACCGAGAAACCAACAGGACAAAAATCAACCTGCAGTTCTGAGTAGAGGAAAGGAAACATCTTCAACTTATTTCATAAACACAGTCCTGTCTAAAATAACGGAGTAAATCTGTACCTTACATTTTGAAGGTAAATGAGGGCAGGCAGCCCCACATGGCTGGGTTGATCTCTATTATCTCGGCTATATGAAATAATCCTCAGTGCTACAAACAAATCAATAGCATTACACAAACAAACTTGTCAAACAGTAGGTTTTTAAGAAAAGGTGTGTAAGGGCCAGCCAGGTGGCTCAGAGGGTAAAGGTATTTGCTGTCAGACGCAATGGCCTGGGGTCAGTGTCTGGGATCCATATAGTGTAGGAGATAACTGACTCCTGCAAACTGTTCCCTGACTTCCACATGCACATCATGGCATGCGCACACTCTCACCCACCTATACCCCCACACAATAAATGTGTATATGTGATAGTTTGAACAAGAATTGTTCACAAAAGCTCATATATTTGAATGTTTACCAAGGAGTAGTACTATTTGAAGGAATTAGAAAGATTAAGAGGTGTGTCCTTGTTGGAGGAAATGTGTCGCTGGGAATGGGCTTTGACGTTTCAAAAGGCCGTGCCAAACCCAGGGTGTCTCTGTCTCTCTGTCTCTGTCTTTCTCTGAGTATGTATGTGTATGTGTGTCTGTCTCTCTCTCTCTCTCTTTCTCTACCTGAGAATTGGGATGTAGTTCTCAGCTACTGCTCCAGGGTCTGCCTGCAAGCAGGCATGCTTCTTGCCATTATGAAATGGATTCCACTTCTTAAACTGTAAGCCAGCCCCCAATTAAATGTTTTCTTTATAAGAGTTGTTTTGATCATGGTGTCTCTTTATAGCAATAGTAATCTAAGACAGTATATATGTATATATATATATATATATATGTATATATATATATATATGTATGTGTGTGTGTAATAAGTAATTTAAAAGGTGTGTGGGAGAATCTTCATGAGAAGACTTCTGGTTCCAGTGTTGGTATGGCTGTGAACCTCAAATACATGAGTGAGGGTGTAGATCACTCAAATTCATTTAACAGGAGAAGCCTGTTTCATGGAATTCCCATTACTATCACAAGGAAAATGGCTCAAGAACTCAATTGTCTAACATATACTGCCTGACCAGCTCCCAAGAAAAGACATGACACACATTCAGTCAATATCTAAACAAAGGCATAAAGCTACATATAAAGCTATATACCAGAATTTCCTCATTTTCTTTTTCATATTTAAAGCGACTTCTCTGCCTTTGGAGGAATAGTTAGACTCGTCCCATTTAGTGATAGAGTATTATTTAGCCACTACCAATCATGTTTTAACCTCTGGAATTTAGAGGAATATTTAAGGGGAAATGAGAAAAAGCAGTTCCCCAAAGTAGATTTAAAAGTGTTTAAGTTGGGTGTGGTGGTAAATTCTTGTAATCCTAGTACTAGGGTGAAGCAAGATCTCAAGTTCAAGGCCAGCCTGAACTAACTGGACTAATAAAGTGAGAATTTATCCAAAAGAAAAAAAAAAAAGAAGAGAAAGAAAGGAAGGAAGAGAAGGGCAGGCTGGGTATGTAGCTCCGTGGCAGAGCGCTTTCTTGCTTAGCAAGTGCAAGCCCCTAAACTCCATCTCCAGACAGCCTACACTCAAGTACGTCTTCCACAGGGAAGAGGAAGAAGGCAAACTGGAAAGACACAGGGGACAAATGAGCAACAGGGTATGTACTCCCAACCCAAGGACTGCCAAGCCCTGATCCCTAAAACCTCTGAATACATTGCCTTTGTTAGGTCTCAAAGAAACCCATACTACTTCTACCCTAAACCTCTCCCTTCCCTATATAACTCAGCCATTTTGGACATGCGGTCTCTTGCTCACTTGGCTCCGCTCCTGTATCTCTCTTGGTCTGCTTGCCCTTTCTTCTCTTCCTCTTACTACACCCCCTACACACACACACACACATACACACACACACACACCACAGTCCAGTTCAGTCTGATGACCATGGTCAGTCTGTTCTCTCCCTCAGATCTACAGTAAAAACCCCTCTCCTCAACCACACCTTGGAACAGTCATGTCCTCATTTTTCAACCATTCATGGTGCTCCTCCTGCCTCAACCTCCCCAGGTGCATCTGCCTCAGCATAAATTAATTTTAAAATATAAAATAAACCTGTGTACTGGCTGGTTTTGTGTCCCAACTTGACACAGGCTGGAGTTATCACAGGGAAGGTAGTTTCAGTTCCAGAAGTGCCTCCATGAGATCCAGCTGTGGGGCATTTTCTCAATTAGTGATCAAGGGAATAGAACCCCTTGTGGGTGGTGCCATCCTTGGGCTGGAAGTCTTGGGTTCTATAAGAGAGCAGGCTGAGCAAGTCAGGGGAAGCAAGCCAGTAAGGA
>NW_022196900.1:18658152-18679508 GCF_008632895.1 Mastomys coucha | reverse complement strand
TTTTTTTTGAGATTCTCATGTGGCCCAGGCTGGCCTTGAACTCCTGACTCTCTAATAATTGCATCTTAAACTAAGCATCTTCCGAGGAAGAGAGCTCCTCCTTCCTAGGTTTTCACCTCCTTCCTGTAGGGCTTACAAGGCAGCCCCAGCATCAGTACCTCATCACCCCAGCCCCAAATTTCTTTGAAGCAACCACATCTGATAGCTCCTCAGACTTATCCCACTTTCAAGGGCATTTCTCATTCCTGACTATGTTTATGATCTAAAGGGTCCCATCATCCTATTACCCCATCTGAGATCCTTCAAAGGAAGAGATGAAAGGAGGATGGCGGGCTCCTGGTGCGGGGAGTCACAGCAGGAACTGTGCAAGCCCCAGTCCTCGGGGCTGGGGGTGGGGCTGCTGGCTGAGCAGGTTGTTCTCATTCACCCCAAAGAAAGGAAGTCAAAACTGCAGCTCTGGGCTCTGCTCTCTGGGGACTTGAGTGGCTTTAGATGCTTGCTGAATCACCCCCAAGCTGTGTGAAGAAAAAGAGGCCATTGACAGAGGAGCAGGCCAAGGCACGTCATCTGGTGGGTGTTTTTGTTCCGTTCGGTCTGGTCTTTTTAAATTCAAGTGGGTAATAGTTTTTTTTTTTTTTTTCCTCTTGAGAGATGTTAGAAACAAAGGATCTTTGAGTTATGACTCCACAGACACAGAGCGTAAAAATCATCCAGATTCAAACTTTTGGTTTACATGCCCGTACAAAACTGTCTAAACGTCTGGAGCTAAGGATTGATCCCACAGAAGGAAGACTTGAGTTGTCAGGAATGACGGTGCTCTGTCCGAGTACACACACCGCCTTCTCTGCATTCTGCGAGTGGGAGGAACTGAAGATTCTTTTCTCTGCCCCCTGTAAGCACAGCCTACCCAAGGGGAATCCCAAAGTATAACCAAGCATGGACTCGAAATAGTTTAACTATTTCTGGTGCATGGATAGAAAACACAGATTCAGACTTCTTGGTTGTCTTTGTCCTCCTCATAAGGAGACAGCCTTGGTTAGCTCAAAGGGAAATTCTACCGCCCTTCTCAGCGTCCTGAGGTTGTGAGTGTTAACATTCTTAGCTTCTTGAGTGTGTGAGGATGGCTGGGAATATGTAAAGGGGTGGGGACCTTGTGGACCAGGCCAGTGAGTGAAGATTCAAGGGACCATTTATCTCTGCATGGACTAATTATATTTAACATAATTCTTTCCAAGCTGAGTGTGATGGAACGAACACCTTTGTAATTCTGGCACTTGAGAGGTGAAAACAGGAGAATCAGGAGTTCAAGGCCAGCCTGGGCTACATGAGACTCAAAAGGACCAACGATATTGTTATTACTGTTTGTTTGGGTTTTTTCCCATTTTCACTGGTGAGGAAACAGGTTTACAGAGGTGAAATGAACTATTTGTACAGCTAGCAAGGAGCTAACCACTGAATGTGATTCCAGAGAAGTTACTGACTCTCTTAAGCACCTGTCTTCCTTGACTGGCTCTTTTATATATGAATTAATGTTTGAATAATGGGAAATAAGAATGAGGTTGGTACTGTCAACCTGATGTGAGATGCATACAAGTTTTGGGAGAGGTCCATATTTATCTTCAAGAAGCAAAAGGGCATTATATAAACTTACAGTGGGATTCTCTGGGGCTCTCATAGTCTGACTAGCACATTCCCTGCCCCCTCCCCTGGCTTCCATCCCTCATCCAGTCCTCTTCCAAGCCCTCAGTAGAGGCTTATTCACAAAGATCAAATGCATCCGAAATGCCAATGTCCTTGGGAAGTACACAGCCTAGTAAGAGTTGACGTCACATCCTGTCCATGCTCCAGCAGTCACGGGTCGGGACATCCGGCTCCCAAGCTGGCTTTGATTAGCTCACATTTCTCAACAGAGATCTTGCAAGAATCAGGCCTTTTGATTCACTTCCTCTTCGTTAAAATTGAGACTGTAGACTTTCCTTGTACGTGGCTGAGTCTGATTCCTGGGAAAGAGTTATGCCCAGAGCATGGAGTAGGTATGAATGTTAGTAATGAGGACCTCATGGGGTGCCTCCCACATGTGTGAGCACAGCTAAAGGCAACACAGATCCCCACGGATCAACCAGTCTAAGAGCCACTGCGATCTGAATACGGTAGACCTGGCTTCCACAGGAGGGAGTTGAACTGAAGAGAGATTGTTTGCTTTTTTTAAAAAATAAACCCGATATCATCTGAAAGTCACAACCATACGCAGGCTTGTCATGGAGAATAGCCTGGAGTCTAATCCTCAGAAGAGAGAATGGCAGGTTTGAGCATGATGGGTTCCCTTTGCAAAACCTTTTGAGAGTGATGTCCAAAGGAACAATGCATTCATGCAGGCTTTTCTTATCGATTACTGTGGAAACGGTGGGTACTTTATAAAGAAAGACATTTGCCAGGTTCAGATCCATGAAATACAGGACAGTTCAAAGGAACAGAGACTATAGAAGGCAATCGTGATGTTCCACAATGATCAGTGACCAAGTGTCATTGACTTTGATCTCACGACACTAAAAATATTGCACTCAGTCAATTAATCCCTGATCATATTCAGATTAATCTAGTTCATTTGTAGATTTCGGGGAATGCACCCAACTCTGGAATGAATGGCTAAGCTTCTTCTAGAAAAATGAACTCGCAGAGAAAACTAACAAGACAACCAGCCTAAACAGCTAACTTACCCCCTTAGCCTAAATGTTTGGCAAGTACAAGCAATTTAGCTTATTTGTAACTGAGGCATTAAAACATCAAGGAGCCATGTAGGTTACCAGGGTAACTTTGCTTCGCTTTTGCAGCCCCCCTATTACCTGCCCCCCCATGCCATTGATATGAATTGAAGTGAGATGCTTTGCTTTTTTATGAATGTCATGACCACACACAGCTTATCACAGAAGATAGCCTGGAGTCTAATCCTCAGGAGAGAGAATGGCAGGTTTGAGCATGATGGTTTCCCTTTGCAAAACCTCCATAGATATATGGAGAGATGACTGGATAAATGGAAGAGTGGATAGAGATAGATAGGTAGGTAGGTAGGTAGATAGATAGATAGATGATAGATAGATGATAGATAGATAGATAGATAGATAGATAGATGGATGATAGGTAGGTAGATAGATAGATAGATAGATAGATAGATAGATAGATAGATAGATGATAGATAGATAGATAGATCCAGAGCTGCCTGGGCTATAGAGTTAGACTTTGTCTCAAAAACAAAGTAAAAAAGTTTGTGTGTGTATATGTGCACATGTAGGTGCATGTTCATGTGAAGGCATCTGTGCATATAGCCTCATGTGTTCCTATCATTTTGACCATTATCTTGAAGGGCTTTTGGGAGGGGTAGGCGACAAATGGGAACCTATGACGTAACTAGTATTGGATACAGCTTTAAGGTCTTGTTAAGTTGCAGCTAGCATGCTTAGATTTACATCAGCAAAGAATGTTCAGGAAACAGCAATGGACACCAACCACCTGTGGGACCTTCCACAAAAAGCTTATGCTGCTTCACACAGCCCCTGGACTTCACCTGGAAGTGAAACCTGGGTTCCTAACAGTAGACACACATTGAGAAGTGTCCGTTGGTGTCTACAATATGCAAAGACTGGGAAGCTCTTAAGTTCTTAATTATCACTTGAGTTTAAAAAGATGTTTGGGTAACCCCTGCCCCCTTTTTCTCAAGAGTATTTTACTCTCATGTATGCATTTGCCCTTAAATAAGGTTCATAAATCTGTCAAGGGGCTTCCTTCCCCCCCCCTTTCCTTCTCTCCTTTTTGAAACACTAGGGATTGAATCCACGGCCTTGTGCATGCTAGGCAAGTGCTCCACCGTTGAACTATCCCAGTCCTTTCCCTCCTTATTTTGAGAAAGAATCTTGTTGACTAAACTGGCCCCCAGCTCACTCTAGCCTAGACAGGCTTTGAATATCCACTACCGCAGCCTCCCAGGCAGATGGAATTATGGGCCTTCACCACTCTCTTATAAAGGGTGGGAGTGAGAAATATCACCCAAATGCCTTTTCAATATCTAGGGGATGGAGGCTTTGAGGTAACAGTGGGAAGAATTTGCACCTCCCTCCTTCTCTAGCACCCTCGCTCTCAGTGGACTTTGCTTACTGTTCGGAATCCAGCTTGTGGCCAGCGTGAGTTCCCCTAGATAAGGAGCTAAGACATTATCTTTCATCACCTAATATCATTAATCTGATCTGAATCACACAAAGCCTACTGAGTCACTGCTGGCAGGAAACTGAAGTGGTGCAGAGGAAACCCTAGGAATATTTCATTCATGAGACCCATGTTGGAGCCAGAAGTTCCAACCCACAGATGGTCAGAGTAAAGTATCAGCTTCCTCAGGGATCACAAACAAAGTAAGAGGCCGGCCGGCCAAGCAATACTCCAGAGGTTTCCAGACTCGGAAAAAAAGAAACCTGAATTTTTATTCACTTTAATTTTGGTTCCTCTCTCCATGCTGCAATCCTAGGAAGCTGTGGTCTCTTTTCTGCATGTCCTGAATATAAATATGAAGGAATGGGGTCTGTTCCCATCCTACTATGACTGTGTTCAGTGTAATAATAAAACCAGGACAGAACATAGACTCAGATAAATTATTATCTACTTTTCTTTTCTTTCTTTTTCCTTCTTTTTTTGGGGGAGAGTGGTGGTGAAGATGATTTGGTTTGGTTTGGGTTTTCGAGACAATATCTCTCTGCACATAGCATAGCCCTGACTATCCTGAAACTCACTATGTGAACCAGGCGGGCCTTGATCTGGATCTGCCTGCCTCTTGCCTCCTGAATGCTGGGATTAGAGGGAGCATCATGCCTGGCAGTTACTGTCTTCTTAAAAGGACGAAAATGAACGCTGTGTAAATTAGACACGGGGAAGGAGATTCACACTCACAAAGAGGGAGGAAACTGGGACCGGGTAACTGGAGGTCAGTGAGCCAACCCTGGCATCAATCCTACAGTAAACCCAATCCTAGTAGGGAAGGAAGCCTGACAGGCACATCACCTGGGGGAGCCAGACTAGACAGCAGCGTCTCCTTCCACCTAACAATTGTTTATGTGGTAGAAATAAAGCATGGGCAATACAGTGAGGGATTCCATTAAGAGACTGAGTGGAAATCAAAAAAAAAAAAAAAAAAAAAAAAAAAAAAAAAAAAAAAAAAAAAAAAAAAAAACCCTGCTATGGTCTGGTGTTCAGGAACCTCACAGATAGATTCAAATGTGGTTACCATTGTATGGCATCAGGCATGAGCTCTGGGGAAGTGATCAGACCATGGGGTCTAAGTCAGCGTGGATAGTATTAATGTCATGAGGGAAGCCACAGGGATCTATCTAGCCGCTTTCCTCCTTCCCACTACATGAGGACATCAAGAGGGGTTCCCTCCATAATCTAGGATATGGTTCCTTGTTAGAACCTTAATCTTAGACATTCCCAATCTCTAGAACCGGGAGAAAAAAAATCTCTATTGTTTATAAACCACTCGGCCCCAAGTATTTTGTCATAGTGAATCAAGTAGTCCAACTTGACCATCAACTATATGGACTTTCAGAAGGTTCCATTATGAAGCAACGCAACTGATGTAGGCAAAGTTGGCTGTGTTGTAGTTGTAAGGGAACCATGGCTTCCATGGAGCAGGAGCCACGAAGCTCACAGAATGTTTCTCCATCAGTGATACTTCCAGGTATCACCATCACTTGCTTGTGCAGTAGCTCCCAAGCTGGGGCGACCAATCGCATGGTACAAAGACTTTTCTCCAGGGCAGGATGCTTAACCTCCATCTCCGTGCCAAGCCAGCAACAGCCCAAAATGATTTCAGGTGAGCTTGACAAGTAAGACTTGTTGGGGAAAGCCAAGCTCTTTCTTGTGGCTGACCACTGGAGAACCCTCTCCCTGACGGTTTTCTTGCCTTAAGCACTTAGCTGGCTCTGGCCAGTGACCCGAGGGCATTAAAAACCCATCGAGGAAGTCTCTGCGCTCTCCCTCCTCCACAGCCCTTCCCTTTCCTTCCTGAGTAGCTCAGTCCAAGAGTCATTAGCTGGGGCTAAAAACCATGATGCCGCCAGAGGGCTGGGAGGAGAACACAGTGGCCTATGGAGGACTGTGGAGTCAGAGCAGCAGTGACAGAGGTAAACAGAATGCAGGGAAGGGGCGGTGATCACCTAGAAATTAACACTGGTTCATAATTTAACCAAGAAAATAGGAGTTTGGTTAAATGGTGTGGCTAGAGGGGTCAAACAAAGACCATACTGAGGATATCAAGGAGTAAGCTGCAAATATGGAAAGGGAAGAGTGTTTCATAGAACACTGGCCTCTGAGCAAAACAGCCGCCATCTGCATCAGACAAGCTGCACCTGCTTCCATAAGACCATCATCAGCAAGTGTTGTTCCCTCAAGGGAAGAGCAGATGGGGGAGGGTCACTGGACCCTTACCTGAGAGTCCAATACTCTCTCTTGCCCCTCCCAGTCACATTCGATGTAATTCTGCACACAGCCTCCAGGTCTCAGGTGTCTCTAGAACACATAGACTAGGAAAGGTTAACCAAATGTAGGGGAGCTACATTTATGCAGCTACGGGGAAGTCATCATCCAAGCTAGGTAAAGACTTAAAGCTTTGGGGTCAAGACACTCCCGTAAGCAACCCTTCACCAGTGCTCTGTAAATAAGTTCAGTAAGCTCATTGGTCCCCTAGGATGACCTTTGGAAGAAATATACTTAAGTTTGACCTTGGGAGCTTATAAAGATGGGATAGAAATTATCTCCCCAGGGAAGAAATTTTTATGACAAATGTGAATAACTGTATTAAATCAGAATTAAAAGATCCCTGACTGAGTAAAATTGTGTACCATATACCCCACCCCCACCCCAACAGTCTGAGTTTGGGTCACAAGAACCTCAGTGAAAATCTAGATGATTAGTGTACATTTGTATTCCCAGTGCCCCCACAGTGGAGAGATTGGAGGCAGAACTGGGAGAATTACAGGGAAGTCTGCAGATTGGCTAGCCTGGGTTACACAACACAGGTGCACAGACAAGAGCCTGCTCAACAAGGTGGAAGGTGAGAACTGATTCCTAAAAGGTGTCCTCTGACCTCCAAATCCATACCATGACAAGCACATTCACAGTATCCCTCTCCTCTCCCTACCCCATGCCACTAACTTTTGGAAAAGAACTTTGCATGAACCCATGGTTTTATAGGTAGGTAGGTAGGTAGATAGATGGATGGATAGATAGATGGATGGATAGATAGATAGATAGATAGATAGATAGATAGATAGATAGATAGATAGATAGATAAAAGATTATAGATAAGATAGATAACATGTAGATATGTTTAATCTCCAATTCTGTTTATTAAGCCTGCCTTAGTGGGCAATCCAACATTAATGCACATGCCGATCTTGATGTATACATCTCATTCCTCAGTAAGAGAATAATTGCTCTTTGTTCTTTGGAGATAAGACTGATGAGCACGGGATAAAATGGAACACCATGCAATAACAAAGCATAAGGGAGTGCTCAAAGAACTGCTTCTCAGAAAGACACAAAGGAGAGCCAGAAGGGATTTCCATACTATAACTAAACAAATTGAGGATAAAAATAACAAGACAAATAATAACTAATTATTGAATGTAATGGGATTACATGAGACCACATTGATATAAGGAAATTCTAGACATCAAGTCTGATAAGGAGTGGGATAAAGAATCCACAGTCTCCAGGCAGTGGTGTTGCATGCCTTTAATCCCAGCACTTGAGAGGCAGAGGCAGGCGGATTTCTGAGTTCAAGGCCAGCCTGGTCTACAGAGTGAGTTCCAGGACAGCCAGGGCTACACAGAGAAACCCTGTCTCAAAAAAAAAAAAAAAAAAAGAGTCCATAGTCAGGTGTGTTTAGACAAAATATGTATTAATTTCAAAAGGAAAATGTAGCTTCTCTGTGAGAAGCCTTACTCCTTAATCAAGTGATCAAAAGTAATACTGAATGGTCAAAACTAAGATCTGTATATCCCAGAATGAGCTAATACCATATGCTACTTGCTTAGACACTGTGAGGACGCACCATCAATTTGACCGTGCTTCCCCTAGCAAAGGTGAGATGTAATCACACAAAAGCATCGCAAAGACCCAACGTGAGGGACGTGTTACAAAACTCAGGCAGTAGAACATCATGGTGCCAAGTGATTCTCAAGCAGTCCAGAATAAAAACACACTGTGCTCCAGAGCGTTCCTTTAGGCTTGGGATTATCTCGAGTTTTAAAAAGTTAATAATATAGAAAGAGCCTGTGCCACTGTAGATTTGATGGAGGTCAAGGGTCAAGATGAAGGAATTAATATCTAAATGAACCAAGTTTAAACAGTGGTAGTTACACTTTAGGGTAATGCTTCTTAAATTATCTCTGATGAAGGATCAGTTTCCCCATAAGTCTACTGTAAAACACATGGTCCCACACTTGGGTTTCAGGATGGTATTCAATGTTCTACAGTGCTCTCTTCTAACACCCGAATTTATCTCGGCAAGAACCATACATACAGTGTCTGGACCAGTTCCGAGCACACCCAGAGAAGCTCGTCTCCAAGGTGAGATGAACAGAGCTCCAAGGGCTATCATATCCACGTGGGAAACAAAAGCCCCAGGTCACACCGTTAGCCACAGTGGCATCCGCAGCATTGCCATCTATACAAACAATTCAAGAAAGGGGCTGCCCAGACAATAGAAGGAGAAGCTTGTAGTAGCTTCACTTCTTGGAATGGACAAGAATGGATGGAAATGTCCAGAGTATACTCATGTCTAGACGGAGGTTGGGGAAATGTTCTAGGATAACGTCTGAGGAAGACGTTGTTAGGCAATCTCATGGTGCAAACATCTCAGAGCAGACCTAGAAACTAAGACTGTTATGATTTCACTGGGTAGTACCTCATGGGAGCACTACCATAAAACTGCTCTATATTACATGAGTGTAACTGGTGTGTGATCACATAAAGGAAGCCAAACCCAAGCAAAAGGGAAATGGACAGAATATTCTGCAGACTATAACCCTGAGTTAAGACCATCACTGCTGGGAAGAAAGCCAGCATCCCAAAAGGGGTTTGTAGAACACAACACGTCCCCCAAATTCTATGGGTTTAATCTAACTTTAGCTTTTGAAGGTCCAGTTACTGATTTGAAGACATAGCTAGCACAACAGCTCTACTCTGCCAAAGTCTATGCCTCACTCGGCCAAGATGCAGCAGCCCTCCAGGGGGTGAAGGGTGGGAACCTATACAATAAATAAATCAAGACAAGGCAGCCTGAGAGACAAAGAGCCATCATATCCACTGAGAAATAGCATCCGAGACCTAGGCTTGGCATCCTTCCAGGGGACACCCTAACACCTCTGTGGAAATCCTCCTTGCCAAAGGCATAGTGGAGGCTCCAGACGGGGCCAAAAAGGCGGGAGTCACTTTCCGAGACACCTGGGTGCAGGATGCAGCTGTTACTCACCTGGAGCAGTCTTGTAGCTGGTGGTCCTGGAAGGCAGTGATGGGGCGTTCTTGGTCTTGGGGCTTGGGGTGTTTTGCCTCACTTGTCTCTGGCGCTTTAGCTCCTCTTCCCTTTCCTGAGCTGCCCGGATCTCTTCTTCAATCATGGACAAAGTCCGCTGCTTCCTTGACCTCAGTTTGAAGGGTCCAACCATGACATCAGACTCTTGAGTAGCCAGGAGGGAAGCTGTGCTTCTCAGCTCGGCTGCCTCTGAGTACTTGCTGAAGTACCCTCCTTCAGGCCTGGTCTCTTCCATGTTGACTGGACCGCTGGGCTGCACAGCTGCGGGTGGCTGGGGGAGCCCCTTTTCCCTGAGTGCCCTGTCCTCCACAGGGAGGTTCTTTGGTAATACATCCCTTTTCTCTTGAACTGGAGAGGACACCTGAGGTGGTGCAAACATGCCCTGGGGCTTCTCAGAGCCAGGAGCCTGGCTTCCAGCTTCCTCTACCACTGCTTCATGTTCCTGCTGTCCTGAGCCCTCCTTGCTGGTGTGCGGCTCAGCCTTATCCACCTGCTCGGCTATGGCTTGTTGAATGGCATTCTGTACCAGGAGCCCAGCCTGATATTCCAAGGGGTCATCAACAGATGGGGAATCCCCTAGTGTGGAGGAAGGAGAATAGAAACCATGGTCACTGAATGACTTGGAGACCCCTTCTCGACCCTCTGAGGGGTTGTCTGTTTGGGGAGTCTGAGGCAGAGAGAAATCAGCCAGTGAGTTTTCCTGAAGGGCATTGGGTGTCTCGTTAGAAGCTCCGCTGTCACTTATGTTGTCCATGCTGAAGTCATTGGACAGAGTCTCCAGGACAGTGGTGTCCTGAGACCTCACTGACAACTCATCCAAACCTGAGTCCAGTTCCTCCTGGGTCAAAGATACATTGACCGATCTTGAAAACTGGTCCAAAATCCCATGATCTTCATCTTTGACAACAGTCAGGACGGCCTTGGCGCTTGTGAACTCTCCATCCTCTGCCCACAGTTTAGATAAGGGTCCACGTTTGGAAGGCTCAGTATATGGCCCCTCCTTTCCCTGAGTGGCAGCGTTACCTGGACTGGCTCCTGCAGGCTGGCTCTCAGATACACAGGGAGCTTTCTGCTCCTTGGTTGCCTGTGTGCCACAATCTTCCAGAGTTCCCCCGACAGGAGCTGGTCGCAAGATGGTCGATGGCTTGTCCGAGTTGATGGATCCAAGAGGTTTGTAGAAAGGCTTGATAGAAAACAGCCTCGGGGTGCTCTGGCCCTTGGCTAGGGTTTGCCTGGAATTCTCCATCAGCTGGAACTGTTTGCGTGCAGCCGAGAAGTCAATCTGCTCCGTGACGACATCCTCCTTTGTGTGTTCAATGCCATCGAGGTGTTCATGAGCAGCTAGGGCTGTGCAGGGCTGGGACGTGGACAGCTGCTGCTGTTGCAGCTGTTGCTGCTGCTGTTGTAACTGTTGCTGCAGCTGCTCCTGTTGCAGCTGTTGCTGCTGCTGTTGCAGCTGTAACTGTAGCTGCTCCTGCTGGGCCCTTTTCTCTTTGCGTTCCTTGTACTTTCTGTGTGACTCCAGATGTTCCTCGTCCAGCTGTTCCTCAATAGTCTTTTCCTGGGGAGGATTCCACCACTTGGCAGCGATGCCGGGATTCTTCTTTACAGCCTGACTCCGAATGAGCTCCCTCCGCTCCTTCTCCAGCTCTATCATCTCTTCAGAGGGTCTCACTTTCCGGACGCAGAACTGCTCCTTCTCCCGCTCGTCCTCCTCAAAGAGCTTGGAGGGCTTCTTGTCCTCGTGGAAGGCACGCAGCTCAAACTTGGCTTCCTTCTTCAGTGTGGTGAGTGTGAACTCCCCATCTCGGGAGGAGCAGTGGGAGCTGGTAGAGGAACTGGGGCTGGCAGGTGCCTGCAGGCTGTTGCCCAGCATGTCTTGGTCAGTGGAGTGTCCATTGGCTCTTTCTCCTTCAGCCATGCTGTCAGAGGGGCTTCTACTGAGCTCGATGTGAGGAGGCACCTGCCTATTAGATGCTTTCTCAGTGGGTTCTGCCTGCGTGACTGAGTGGGCAGGCGAGCCTAAGCTGCTTACCAGTATGGCTGCACCAGGCTCTGGGGAGGAGATTCCGTTGTAAGTTCCATCCACAGAGGAATCACAGCAGTTGGCCTCCAGCACCTCATCTAGGTATTGGATCTCTCTGGCGACATCATTATCTAAAGACTCATGGTGATCAGTGAGGAGGCCATTGTGTGAGGGCGAGTAGAAAGGGGAGGAGTGGTCCTTGGAATGGGGGGTAGAGGTGACTCCAGGTACACTTTTACATTCTGCCACGGACACCCCAATTTCCATGTTTTTGTGATCTGGGGAGAGAGAGCTGTCGGCAGTCTCTAGGCGACTGTCACCACTGTTGTCTTGCTTGCTTCTCAGCTGGTTAGCATCCTCGGAAAGCTGGGGAGGCTTCTAGAATAAAGACAAAACACAAACAAGAGTTAAATGCACATTGCTGGATGTAGATGCTATCATGGTTTGAATATGCTTGGCCCAGAGAGTGGCACTATTTGGAGGTGTGGCCTTGTTGGAGTAGGTATGTCACTGTGGGCATGGGCTTTAAGACCCTCACCCTAACTGCCTGGAAGTCAGTTTTCCACTAGCAGCTTTCAGATGAAGATGTAGAACTCTCAGCTTTGCCAGCACCATGCCTGCCTGGATGCTGCCATGCTCCCACCTTGATGATAATGGATAGGACCTCTGAACCTGTAAGCCAGCCCCAATGAAATGTTGTCCTTATTTATAAGAGTTGCCTTGGTCATGGTGTCTCTTCACAACAGTAAAACCCTAACTAAGGCTGATGCCAATCAAGAAATTCACTCAGTAACACTGAGTTTCACTCAGGAAACGGGGCAGAACAGTGACACGTACTTATGAATAGAGATCTCCTGTCTAATAATCCTTTAACTATCCATTCTGTGTGGTGACATGTGCCCGACTCTCCTGGTTAGCTTTAATGATCAACTTGACAAAGCCTAGAATCCTCTGAGATGAGAACCACAATAAAGGGCTGTGGGCATGTCTATGGGGGATTATCTTGTTGGTTAACTGATGTAGGAGGCCCATCACACTATGGACAGTCCTATTCCGAGGCAGATGGGCCTGAACTATGTAAGAAAGCTAGCTGAGTATACACCACACTTTGAACCATCCATCGGGTAGCACCCTCCATGGTCCCTGACAGTGAAGTGAGTTCCTTAGCTGGGGGAAATGTTGTGTGGAATAGCGAGTCAGCTCAGCTTTGAGCTTCTACCTTAACTTCCCTCAATGATGGACTATGCTCTAGTCTTGTAAGCCGAATAAACCCTCTCCTCACCTAAGCTGCTTTGGGTCAGGGTGTCACAGCAAGAGCAGAGAAACCTGGCCATTTACAGATTCCTTCTTGTTCACTGGGTGTTGAATATATACATGCTTCATTTGAAAATGTCATCTTCTAAATTAGAAGAAAGGGCCATAGTAGGTAAAAGGACCCTGTCATCAAGCCCAAGGACTAGAGTTATGCATGGCATCCACATAGTGCAAAGAGAGAACTAAGTCTCATGGCTTGTCCTCTGACCTCCAGATACACACTGAGGTATGCACATGCACACACACACACATACACACATGCAAAATACAAATGTAAAAGGAGTAAAAATAAAGTAGAAGACACTACATAGTTAATATGCAGCCACCACAGATTATCACAGGCTTCTGATGAGACTATTTCTAGGCATCCGCAAGTGTATAAAGGTCTTTCTGCAGAGCTATTTTTCTTCTTAAAGACATATGATTCTTGGCCAGATGTAATGCAGCCATTCTGGAGACAAGAAATGTTAGGGACTCTTTCCATAATATATACTGGTAGATCCCTTTCTGGCTGCTCACAAGCTACAGGTCCCCGCTGACATGCAATAATTGACTATGTATATTGCAAACACCATAACCAAGGCCACTAAACTGCACAGTTCAGTTCTCCATGATGGTGTAACACAACTCCTCTTAGCTACCTGGTGCTCTGGAGTGCTAGTTGCCGACAGCACAGCCCCTCCAGTTTCTAAAATGTTTTCTGCATGGTATCACAATCTATGGCTAATAAGAAAATGTCTTTTTATTTTCCTTTTGGGTCTTTTTGAGACAGGGTTTCTCCGTGTAGGCCTGCTTGTCCTGGATTCTGCTGCTTTGTAGACCAGGCTGGCCTTGAACTGGAGATTCCCACTTGCCTCTGCCTCCAGAGTGCTGGGTTTAAAGGTGGGCCGGGGAAGAGAATGAGATCTTTTTTTTCTTAAATATGGAACGCTTCACGAATTTGCATGTCATCCTTGTACAGGGGCCATGCTAATCTTCTCTGTATCGTTCCAATTTTAGTATATGTGCTGCCGAAGCGAGCACGAGAATGAGATCTTAATGTTTTCATTGCATCACATTTTCCTTAGTTCTCTAGTCCGTAATCTTGTCAGCTGTTACTTTCAAGTTTTTATTATCTACAAAATTAATTTTAAATTTGAATTACATACTTATATAAATATACAATATTCATTATATATTTATATATTTACATATGTATGAATATTTTTATATATTCATTTTATAATACACACACACACATATGGTCACAGTGGCCCATGACTTTAATTACAACGCTTGGGAGGCAGAGGCAGACTGACTTCTCAACTCAAGACTAGCCTGGTCTACACACACATACAAAATCTTGAAAAACCAAGAACTTGCAAATAAAAATATCACTACCAAAACAAGCCAGGATTAATCATATCACAGGACTCCAGCGTGTCTCAGAGAATTCCAGAAGTGAACTGTGAACTTGGTTAGGTTTGCCTTTCCTTCTCAAGTTTACAATTGCACCTGGTATGACTGGACAGGATACAATATGACATTATTTACCTGTGTGTTTGCATGTGAGTTTATATAACCCATGAATGTGCATGCTTTGAGTGTGGAGGCCAGGAGACTATTGTCAGATCCCTCAAAACTGGAGTTAGAAGCTGTTTGTGAACCTCCTGTTATATAGGTGCTGGGAATCCAACCCAGGTCCTCTGTGAGAGTGGTACACACGGTTAACCATCTAGTTATCTCTCCAGCTCTAACTTTAAAATGTGGAGCAGGCTGGCCTTGAACTCAGAGATCTGCCTGCCTCTGCCTCCCAAGTGCTGGGATTAAAGGCATGCACCACTACTGCCTGTCAAGCTGGTCTTGAACTCAGAGATCCACCTGCTTCCGCTTTCAAGTGCCGGGACTGAAGGTGTGTGTCATGAACTAGCGGTTTTTTCATCTTTAGAATGAAGCCTGTCCATATAGCTTTTGCTGCCACCTTCCTTCATTTATGCTGGTGGGGGTTCTGCATATGCCATGCAATGCCACCGTCTAGCTGCATCCTTGGCCCTTCACTGACGTTTTAAAGCCATTAAAGCTAAACCATGTTTCGTAACGTAGATGTCCGTACCTCCTCCCCATATCATCAGGGATTACAGAAGCCTACTGTAGATGACCACTTGTCTAGCATGCATGGGACCCCTAGGTTCAATTTCCAGCACTGGGAGGCGGGAGTAAAAAAAAAAATTACAGACATTTTCAATGCAGAAACGTATTGGCAGACATTCAAATCAAGTAAGCCCAGGGCAAAGCTGGTTCACTCCAGCAGGAAGTGATTGCCAGGAGAGACAGACCAACAAGGGAAGGTGATGTGAGAGTCACGCCTTGATTCCAGCCTCATCTAGCCAGTGAGCCAGTGATTAACCACAGGAAAAGCAGAGCGTCCCTTTTCTATAACTTCAGGAAGGAAAAATGGAAAGTAATAGGAAGCTCATGGGGACACATAAAGTTAGAAAAAAAAAAATCATTGCTCAACTGAAACACCTCAGAATAAATGAGAAGACGCTGTAATATAAAGAAAGAGAAATCAAGAGGCGCACTCATTACCGGCAGGAAACATATTTTGCAAAGTCTGATGAAATGAGCAGCCGCCTTAAAGCTCCCAGGGACAAGAGGTCCTGGATTTCCCATGCTGCCCCGGGGAGCACAAGTGTATTCCAGTTTGCTTAGAGTTGAAACCCTCGACTCTACTTGTGTCCTGTTAGTCTCTAAAATAGGAAAGCCCACCTGTCTATCTTCCCCAGAACTTTGAAATGACTGGGTTTTTGGCCCCTGCATCCTTTTCTCCTAAGCACTTCACAGCTCAACTGTGCCAAGCGGATACATTGACAGCTCTTTCAAGAACTCAAAAGTCGTATCTAGTTCACAAAGGAATACCTCATGGAGTAAAGGCAACTGGATGCGAAATGTTGAAAAATCTGAGGAGCGTTTGGCAGTATATTTTTTCTGTGTCCAAAAAAAAAAAAAAAGGCCTTTGAGTTAAAAATGGCAAGTACTAGATCTTCTGTTAGACTGTGATTAAAAAAAAAAAAAAAAAAGAGGAAGAAGATAGTCAGGGGCTTGAAATGGCTCAGGGTTCGATTGAGGACCTGAGTTTGATCCCCAGAACCAGTGTCAAAAACCAACTGTTCTAGCTCCTGCTTGTAGTCCCGTGCTAGGGGAGGGAGGGATACAGAGGCAGAGAGACCCCTGAAAATCCTAAATCCCAGTGAGCTACTCATAGAACAAAGGACACAGGGATTTGACCTCTGGCACATACATTCTCATGCACACCCACACAAAAATATACCTAAATACTAATTGAGCACAGTGACTCACTCCTATAATCCCAGAACCAGAGAGACTGAGGCAGGAGGATTGCCAACAATTTGAGGACAGTCTGTGTTAACAGCACAAGACCTTGTCTCAAAACAACAAAAGCTACTTAAGAATATTGGTTCAATAGACAGGAAAGATAAAGTAGCAACAGCCAATCAGGGACCAAGCCAGATGACCTGAGTTCAATCCCCGGGACCTGCATGGTAAAAGGAGAGTGCCCTGAATGGTAAAAGGAGAGTGCCAGCTCTGGCAGACTGTTCTCTGATCTCACTATGACATAAATATGCATCCCAACCCCCACATAAAATGATAAAGCATATTGCTTAAAAATAGAAATTTGGATGCCAGATGTGATGATTTATGTCTTTAATTCCAGCACTGGGGAGGCAGGTGGATCTCTGTGAGTCTGAGGGCAGCCTGATCTACAGAGTGAGTTCCAGCACAGCCAGGGCTACATGGAGAGATTCTGTCTAGAAAAACAAATCTAAGTTTGGGCTGTTAGTATAGCTTGAAGAGATCACTGCCCCCTCCCTGCAAGCTGCATACTAGAGGGGGCATACACAGCAAAATATTTCCCTTCCTCTGAGTTACAGATGGTACACACAGTCCAACCTTGTTCTTTCCACACACTCAAGAGATTTGGTGGGGTTTGTTTTGTTTTGTTCTGTTTTTCTTTTCTGACACAGTGTTTTTCTATGTAGCCCTGGCTGTCTTGGAAGTCTGTAGACCAGCCTGGCCTCAGAAATCCAACTGCCTCTGCCTCCCAAGTGCTGGGACTAAAGGGGTGGGCCACCTAGCTTAGCTAAGAGATTTCTTCCTGATGCTTAATTCTATCTCCTTTGGGGGAGGATGGGGAGAAATGCTCAGGGACAACAAAGCTGTGTTAACCATTCAAAGCCCAGCACCAGAAAGTTAGGCAACAGTTGTAACAAAAGCAAATTCCGGGCTTGGCTCTCAGCAGGAGGAAGAAAGCTTCAGGTCCCAGGCCTGATAAGATCAAAGAAACTGCAGCAGGTAAAGGGGAAAGGGCTAAGGAATCTGGGTTGCAGGCTTCTGGGCTTGACATCATTAAACTATGTCTGTCTTGTTTAAACCAGCCAATGCCTACAGCTCCCTTTGAAGATAAGGGAAGAACCAGAATTTTCTCCAGGTGTCAGATAAGGTGAACGGAAATCCAGATTCAGATCAAATGTGTTTGTGACATTGACTGGAAATGCCTTTCAGTCCTGATCTCTAACGTAATGAAGAGATGTGAAAACCCCACCAAGTGGCGTTTTCTGGGGTCAAAGAAAAAGTAGGGTGCAAAGGGCTTGTGGGTGATCTTTAGCCTGCCAGAGACAACCCTCCAGGTAGAGTCTTAATACTAGGGTACATAATATCATGTCACCCTCCCACTGGCTTCCCAGAATAGCCAGCAGCTGGTAAGGATGTCTGCAATTTACTCTGGAATTCTTGGGTAAAGGCAATGTACTAGAATGCAGCTGTTTGCTTCTGAAACACATTGAAATTGCATTCCAGAGGCAGATAGCCATCCCGTCAGAGGAGGGGAACTTGAGTAGTGGTCACCTGGGACTCTAGGGCTAGCTTCCTCCAGCACTTCCAGTTTCCTTCAACCCCTCCAGACTCCTGAAGCTTTGCTAATTGGCATAGTTAAAATGAGAAATGGGCCTCCATTGGTGAAATTAGTGGCTTGTCTATTAGCATAATGAATGCTAGAAATAGGTGTAATGGGTGGAAACTCCATCAGTGCCTGGAGCCTCCACCTGCTGACTGGAGGACTCCCCCAACCCTTGCCTGAGGAGGGTGAGCCCCAGCTTGGTTCCAGTTTGCAGATTCTTGGGGTTGCTACTCTTTGAGGTCTGAGAACTAAAAGTTTGGTTTCCAATATTGGGTTCAGAGAACACGGGGGATGTTTAATGTGGTGACAAAATCCTTTCTATGCAAATGCTTAGAAAAACGGCATTTAAAATGCATTATGAAAACTGCAAAATGGTTAATGTAAATATAAAAAAAAAAGTTTATTTGCACTTTGGTGCAAATGACCAATATTAACTTCTTTCTTGTGGGAGACTTTCTTGAGAAGAGAATAGCATTGGATCAGTATTTTCAGAACAAAAATGGTTAAAGCAACCAATCTAGAAATATCGCACTGAAAGTACCTCTATTCTCCCAGCCCTTTCCCACCTCAGATCCTTTTATGCTTATTTTAGTACAAAGCTAAACACAATTGGGAAATGTTATTTGTTGCTAAAACCAGCAGAAAAAAATTATAAAATGCCCTTAAAAGTCAAAGTCTAGGTGCTGGAGGGATGGCTCAGCAGTTAGGGGCACTTACTGTTCTTGCAGAGGTCCCAAGTTCAGGCCCCAGCACCCAAGTAAGGTGGCTCATAATGCTCTGTGAGTCTATCTCTAGGGGACCTGATGCCCTCTTCTTGCCACCATTAGCACCTCCACTCACAAGCACATATCCACACACTTAAATATACATAATTAGTTAAAAACAGACTTAATACCCAACATTTGGGAGCAGAGACAGGTGGATCTTTGTGAGTTTGAGGCTACCTTGGTCTATGTAGTAAGTTCGAGGACACTCAGGACCACATAGAGAGATACTGCCTCACAACAAAATAACAAAATTATTATTATCATTATTTCATTTATTTATTTCATGTATATGAGCACACTGTAGCTGTACAGATAGTTGTGAGCCTTCGTCTGTTTGTTGGGAATTGACTTTTTAGGACCTCTGCTGGCTCTAGTTGGCTCCGCTTACTCTGGTCCAAAGATTTATTTATTATTTTATATAAGTACGCCGTAGCTATCTTCAAACACAACAGAAGAGGGCGACCGATCTCATTACGGATGGTTGTGAGCCACCATATGGTTGATGGGATTTGAATTCAGAACCTTCGGAAGAGCAGTCGGTGCTCTTACCCGCTAAGCCATCTCACCAGCCCCTATTGTTATCATTATTATTATTATTATTTTAAGAAAAGTCAAATCATAAAGGTGCACTAGATTTAGATTTGCTGGGGATGTAACTCTGTGGCAGAATACGGTACACAGAAAGCTCCCGGTTGATCCCTGGTACACAGAAAACCTGTACAAGAATCACTTGTATGAGATGGAGCTCACCCATCCTCAGTTCTTACGTAGCTGTGGAAATGTTGGCACAAACCAGGCAGCACAGCAAGTCTGTGCTGTGGGCACACTCAGTGCCTGTGCTGTGGGCATACTCAGTGCCATATCCCACTGAGCTCGCATCAGCCTTTGGTCCTGGCAAGACTCAGTTATCCCCACATGAGCCCTCAGCTGACACACCAAGGCCTCTCTGATTTAGGTTGGAAAGACAGCTTTTACTATTTAATGACTTTGGAATTAAGAGGTTTAGAGAAATAGAGGAGACTTTTCCCCTAAGATCACAAGTGGCTAGTAGTAAATGTCACCGTTCTTAATTTTATCACAATGTGTCAGAAGGTCTTCTCCCAAAAATAAGGCAGGAAGCTTCCAGAATAACATGGGAAAGGTCATGAAGAATGGACAGGCTGAGAGAGTATTTTTCCTGTGCCCTTGATCCTTGCTAGCTTGAATCTCCTTAAGTCAGATTAGACTCATACTTTAGGCTTAAGTCAGTGTCTTCCTTTTTAATTTTTTTCCCGAGACAGGGTTTCTCTGTGTAGCCCTGGCTATCCTGGAATTCACTCTGTAGACCAGGCTGGCCTCGAACTCAGAAATCTGCCTACCTCTGTCTCCCAAGTGCTGGGATTAAAGGCATGCGCCACCACCGCCCCGCAGTGTCTTACTTCCTTATCCAGACTGGAGCGAAGGCAGACTCCCTGGGGATGTAACGTCTGCTTCTTGTCTGGAGCACTGTGTGCTGGGCCCTCCAGATGGAGATGTAACACTGCAGTCTAGGCGTTTGCACTTTGGGCTAGCTCGAAACTAGAGTCTCTGCCCCTACTGACAACTTCCCAGGGATACGATAACCACAGCTCCTACCCATACCACAGACAATGGCACACAAAAGATCCTAGAAGCCTGCCTAGTTTCCATAAGAGATGGTGGCTGACCCCAGACCAGCTGGACGGTGGATGGCAGCATGCTCTTTCTGCCTGGGCCTGCGGCTGAACACACCAATACCAGAAGAACTAAAAGTATCTTTCCTCATCAGGTCACACCAGAAAGATGTGCTTGAATACAAGGACAAGAAAAGTTGATGCTCCTGTTAAAATGATGAAAAGCCAGATGGGCATCCACATTCATCTCTTTGTGTTCTGCTTCTGAAGAAGAGGAGGAGGAGAGGGAGAAGAAGAAGAGGAAGAGGAAGAAGAGGAGGAGGAAGATTTATTTATTTTTATGTGTATGAGTATTTGCCTTCAGTATATGTGTGCTCCATGTACACGAAGTGCCTGAAAAGTTCAAAGAAGAGCCTTGAATCCCCTAGAAATGGGCTCAGGGATGGTTGTGAGCTCCAGTATGGTACTGGGTACCAAACTCAGGTCCCCTGCAAGAGCAACAAATGCTCATAACCTTTAAGCCATCTCGCTAGCCCTTTACTCTGCTTAGTATACCCAAAAATGATCGGGCAGCTTCAGACTCAGGATGCTGTAAATAAAGACGATCAAGGTAGACGAATCCTTTCAAAGCCTGAGCTGAAATAAACCTCTTCAGAGAAGGAGGAGGAGCTGGACAAAATGGCTCATCGGTAAGAATGTATACTGCTCTTTCAGAGAACTTGAGTTGAGCTCCTTGTACCTACATCAAGAGGCTCATAAGTACCTGTAACTCCAGCTCCAGAGAAACCAATAGCCTCTTTTGGGCTCCTAGGACATCTGCATTCATATGCACAAAACTTCTCCAGACACATGAGTAAAAATTAAATACTAAAAAAAGAAGGCTGGAAAAACAGCTTAGCGCTTGAGAACACTTGTTCTCGCAGAGAGGACCTAGCTGGGTTTCCAACTCACAGCCATCTAAAACTCCAACTTCAGGGGATACAGCACCCTCTTCTGGCTGCAAAGGGCTACTACACACACAAAACAACTTACTTGCAATACACTAATACACATAAAATGAAAAGAGTATGTCTTTTTTTTTTTT
>NW_022196900.1:18656138-18658083 GCF_008632895.1 Mastomys coucha | reverse complement strand
TTTTTTTTTAAGGAGTAGTTGTTTAACACTTCAAATGTCTGCTCTGTTCACAACAACACCATTTCCTTACTGCCCACAGGTATCTATGTCCCCTCTTGATAAGAGTCTGGCCCACCATCACCATCTAGCCTAAATGCAGCATGACCCAAATTGATCAAGCGCCAGGTGTCCGCTGCATGGCCAAGTTTCTCAGTTCTGAATAACCCAGATTACTTCCCGCTGCAGCTACTATAGTTAAATTAGAAATGCTTTTCCCCAGGTAATAGGTGACCTGATCCTTTAATCCAGTTATTTTTAAGTTCCATCAAAAATATGCACTCATTGCTGGCCTAGGATCAGAGGCATGGTTACAGAGTAAAACTTCCTCATAGCTGGGAAATCAAAGGACATCTCTGTCCCCCTTCTTACCCTCCCTGGCTTACATAAGTCACATGTTTAGTAAGCAGGGCACAGTTGCTACATAGCAAAGAGCTGGCTCCTCAGGCCATGCGTGGCTACCTGGTTTGTTTCTGGACTCTTCTTCACTTTCTGAACTCAGATGTCTCCATCCCAAAATGTCAATTCAGGGTGATACAACTTGGCTACCACTGTGGCCTAGGACCCCTCACCAGCTGAATCATCAGCCCTAGAGGAAGCAGACAGACCTCTGGGAGACTGCCTACACAGAGGAAAACAGTGGGGTCTGATGGAGATACCAGCTGAAGAGGTTAAGTCTTATCTCATAAAACTTCTGCCATTCCAGAAGTCCAGCCTGAGATTCTCCCAAGATTGTATATCTTTGCTTGAGGTTAAGGAGTGTCAGCTGTGAAGGAGGATGGCCCACTCTCCCAAAAAGGATCTGGGAGCTTCAGGCAGAGAGAGTCCCCAATCACATAATAAGAACAAGGGGCCCAAGGAGACAGTAATGAGACCCTCAGTCAGCGACGTCAGGAAGCCTTGCACCTCCTTCGAAGTGTGGATGATGCTGGCCTCAAAGAGTTCACAAAGAAAGCTGAGCCCATGGAAGGTCCTGAGCAGGTGGCTCACAGCGCCTGTGCCCCAGTGTGTTTGCAGATGGTAGAGTACAGCTTACACTAGGACTGGGCAGCCCAGTCCACCCTCCCTTGAAGGCACAGAACAGAAATACTGGCTTCCTTTGTTAATTCTACTTCAGGGAAGTACAGCAGAGGGGTCGCATTCCAGGCCTGAATGGCCTTTCCTCCTTCCACCTCCCAGCAGAGAGGCTTCCGGCCTGTGCAACTAGGGCCTTGTGTTGACTGTGGGAAACAGAGACAAACCACTCCTGGCGGAGGTCGGCTCTCCCAGCTCCCAGCTGAAGGAAAGCAGGCAGCCAGACTACAGACCCCAACCTTTCTGAGGCAGCTGCAGGCTAATTATAGACTAGGAAAGCTCATGTCATGGCTATGACCCCTGAAAGGGGCTAATACTAACAATGCCTGAGCTTCGGTCCCCTCCCTAAGACATCTTGCCAGGAAACCATCACTGCTTATTGTGACCTGGGGTGGGGTGGAGCGCAGTTCTTATCATGAAAGTCCAACTCTCTGGTGGCTAGGAGTTCCAGCCCTATTGAATAGACCCAAACTTTCTTTTTTTTTCCCTGAGAGCTTCAGTGGGCTTGGCCAGAGAGAGCAGTGGTCCCCAGACGACAGCTCTTCAGGTGCATGTCTCAGGCAGGGCTCTAAGACTGGATAAAAACACTTCTAGAACCCACAAACAGGGGACAAAGTCACCTGTGTCTTGGCTCATCCTCACACGAAGAACTTTTAAGGTAAGGGGGTTTCTGGACCACAAGCCTTTCCTGTTAATAATGAACCTCCCACTTCTGGCCAGGCTGGAAGACCAGGCTCGCTTTGTCGCGCTGCATATCTGACATCTGGAAAATGTTAAGGTGCTGTTTGATTAACACATTTACAGCTGGGGCTTTCTGTGAAAGAAACCGGAGACT
>NW_022196900.1:18648606-18656094 GCF_008632895.1 Mastomys coucha | reverse complement strand
GGGTGAGGAGTGGGCAAGGCTGAAAGGAAGGAAAGAAGTCATTGCGTTTGCTGAGTCCCTTGCTTAAAAAGCTGCTATGTCTTTTCATTTTCTCTCCTCTCTTCTTTTGAGACAGGGTCTCACGTAGTAGCCCAGTCTAGCCTCCAACCTGCTCTCTGGCCTCTGGCCTCTGGCCTCTGGCCTCAGCCTTTACGTGCTAGGATGAGGGTTTGCACCACCTTGCTGGACTAAGGTTCCTTTCTTTCTGAGAACCTTTGGAGGCTCCCTAGAGGAACAACAGAGACCCATGTTAGCTCCAGATTCCCATGAATGAAGGAATAAGGTTCTTTCAATCCTTCTCACCAAGGCTACTCTGAAGGCAGTCCCCCACACCCTGGAGGAAAGCAAACTCAAGGCCACATAAGGAGCTCCTGACCCTTGCAGCCTGAACTTTTTAAGTAATAAATTCAGCAGGCACAAACAAACCTAGTTTAAGTTCTTTCCAACTTCGCTGCAGCTCTCTTTTGCTCTTAGGTAGCTCTGAACCCTGGGTTCCTGCTTAGCCTAGGGTCATCCATGATAACAGGAATAAAACCTGAGCGTTACAAGCAGATTTCTGAGTTTGAGGCCAGCCTGGTCTACAGATTGAGTTCCAGGACAGCCAAGGCTATACAGAAAGAAAGAAAGAAAGAAAGAAAGAAAGAAAGAAAGAAAGAAAGAAAGAAAGAAAGAAAGGAAGGAAGGAAGAGGAAGAGAGAAAGAAAGAAAGAAAGAAAGAAAGAAAGAGAGAAAGAGAAAAAAAAAGAAAAGAAAAAAGCAAAAACTGAGCGCTACAATGGAGCCCAGAGAAAAGGAAACTGCACCAGGAGTGGGGGAGTCTAGCTTTCTGTGTACACAGAGATGAGCCTGAAGAGGGTATCCTGACATGCCATGGGACATCCAGGAACAAAGCCCCAAGTCCCCTATTCAATGCGATGAGCCCCATACCATGGAAACCGTTAGCCCACTGTTGAATTCAGCAGGGAGCTCTTTGAACAGATACAAGACAACTAACTAGAGAACTAGTTACCAGAGTTGCTGGGTCCCACCTAGGCAGCTTTCTGGAGTGGAAAAGGGACACACAAATTCTCACAGACTCAGACAGTGTCTTTAAAGCATTCTCTGTCACCCACACAGTTTTGGTCTGTGTATGCAGTGTTTCCTCTGCCTCTTAGCACCAAGGCTGGGAGCTTGACAAGATTCACAGTAAGAAAAAAAAAGAGAGAGAGACGCAGTAAGTGCTCAGCTGCCCACCATGCAGTAGGAAAGGCCTCCACCACATCCACCACACTGCAATACAATCCAGCCCCTGACTCCCTCCTCAGAGGAGACTCTGGCCTCAAAAGAACTTTCTCGTTTCAGATCAGAAACAGAAAGCAAAGGACCATGAGACCAGTCATCAGACGTGTCTTACCCTGCCCAGAGGAAAAGCCCAGTGCGCGCACCTCGGAGTCCGCAGTCAGAATCGCCTCTTCCTCCAGACAGATTCCAGCGTTCACACTGGCTCAGCCGGGACAAATTCCTTAGGAGTCTCGGGACTGGAGACTGTGATGTCACCGCGGGCCCTCCCTCTGTTCCCTAAAAGGCCATTCACACCAAGAAGGACTTTAGTCCCCTTCAGAGAGGCCTGGCCCCTCCCTGGTCGGCCCAGGATGGGAGGGCAGTTGCTTTCCTGCCAGAGGCAATGCTAGTGGCCTTGGTCAGGCTCAGGCTCGGAGGCTAAGCCGGGAAAGAGCAAAAGCCTGGAGGTACTGGTGTGTCCTCTTATTGGTGCTTCTTTGAAACTCAGATATGGGGTGGTGCTCGCTATTGAGTCTGTAAAAAATCTGAAGAATTCTAAACAAATGACAGCCTTTTTTATTCTTTTACACAAGATCTCACTGGGTAGTCCCGTCTGGTTTCCATGGAACTCACTATATAGACTATCCGCTGAAAGTGGCCTCTAATCAGCGAGATCCCCCTGTCTCTCCCCCCTCAGACTGAAGTTAAAGATATGTGCCACTTACCACACCAAGCTAAACACAGGACCGTTTGTATAGCAACTCTCAAAGAAAAGAAGAGGTAACAGAAATGAATATTTAACGTAACTAAGACCAGACAGTATATATATGCAATGAATGCCTCCTGGTTAAGGTGTCTAGTGTTGCAATAAAACACCATGACCAAAAACAACTTGGGGAGGAAAGGGTTTATTACAACTCAAAACTCACAGGTCATACTCCATCACTAAGAAAGGTCAGGGCAGGAACTCAGGACACGAACCTAAGCTTGTGTCAAGTTAACAAAAACCAACCAGTATACAATGTGATAGTCAACTTCTAATGTCCCACATTATCTCACAAGCACTTTCTATGTTATTTAAAGGTTTCTATACAATTACTTATTAATTCATTTGGTTTTGTGGTGCTAAGAATAGGACCCAGGGCTTTGCACATCCTAGGCATGAGTTCATACTTAACCCTTCTATTATCATGGCTCTTGTCTTAATATTTGTTACAGGACCTCACTAAATTACTCAGACTGACTCTGAGGTCACTCTGCAACCTATGCAGGCTTTGAACTTATGATTCTCCTGCCTCAGCCTCCCAAGTAGCTGGTATTATTAGTATAATGCATTTTAAATGGGTATATGATAGTTCACAGAATCCTGGGTGAGATGGCCTCACCACTGAGTAAAAAATGATAGGTTGGTAGGTAGGTAGGTAGGTAGGTAGGTAGGTAGGTAGATAGATAGATAGATAGATAGATAGATAGATAGATAGGTAGGTAGCAGATATAACTACTCCTAAGAGGTTTAAGTTTTTATTATAGATATATAAGATATAAAATATAGATATGGGGGGGCAGAGACATCTAGAAGAGTCCATCTGGACCTTGCCAGCAGACTGAGCTGGGCCATGAGAAAAGAGAGCTAAATAGGGAGTGAAGAGTGTGAAAGCCAGAAAACCAAGAGAGGAACCAGGAACCAAGAGAGCAGGAGGCCAAGAGAGTGGTGTAGCCAAAATGGCTGAATTAAATAGGGGCCAGAAGAGCTGGGGCTGGAGAGTTCAAGGTAGGAGGTAGGGTATACCAAGCAGAAGGACCCTGTAACAGGTAGGGGACTGAGGGATGCTGGGGGAACCTGGCAGCCAGAGTCAGCTTTGATATGTTAATAGGCACACCTCAGTTAGCCATTTGTCCTGGGTTTGAGACCTAACAACCACTCCATAGCTGACCAAGAAGAAGAGCAATATTTGCTTTGGGTAGAGGTGCCTGACCCAAATGCAGCTGGTTCCCTGGCTTGTTCTGTCAGATTCAGATTCTAGAACTATGTAAGTATCCTGGAGCAGTGCCCACTCTCTGAGGACACCCACCAGCTCCAAACCCTGCCTCCAGGTCCTACAGGTCTCATTCCCTGGAACTTCAGGATGACCTGGAAAAAAAAAAAAATTCAGGGCCTAGATGAGACTCTAGCCGCCTGGAAAGTGAATCAGAAACCCAGTGCAGGTCCACACCGCGATGAGCTCATTTTCTTTAGTGAGAGAGACAAAGAACATCAGGTTTACAGTAAACTGGGTGGGAAAAGGACATCAAGGCTATTAGACGTCCCAAGAGGCCAGCTGGTCTGGGGTCAGTCTGAGAGCAATTTGTTCTGGTGACAGAACAAACAGCCCATAGATTGCAAGCAGGGTTCCTGGGGGATCTTTTGGAACCCTCCTGGGTACAAAGGTGAAGAAAGGAAGAACTACAGTGGCTGGAGCCCCGTGCAGAGAGGCTTCCTTTGACAGGGAAGTTAAAGTCTCCTCTACAAATATTTATGACATCTACATGACATTTCTACAGTGTGCTACATTTGGATATATCAGGGAATTTTCTCGAGCCTGACCTAGTGATACCAGAGCTCCTGGGGAACTCTTGGAGCCTTTGGAATAATTGGAATGTTCTGCTATGTAGCCGAAAGGCACTTCAAGACACCACTTAGCAGTCTTATGTGAGAGGAGATAGGAAACACACACACTGAGGAACACCACTGGCTTGCTTAAGGGACCAGTACTGGCCATGGGATTCCAGACACTCTGGAGGCTGAAGCAGAGGGAGCCCCTGAGTGGGGCAGCCTGGGCAAGAGCAAAGAAACCAAAGAATGAGGAACCATGAGGACTTCCAGATCACTGTGAGGCAAGGATGCTATCTGGGACCCGCTAAATCATCACATCCACCCTATTGTATCAGTGGGAGACTATTCTCCAGGAAACGCGCATGCTTATCACGTGGAGTCTATTGGGTGCACATTTGTTCATATATGAACGTACAAGTGTGCACTTTCAGGCTGAAGTTCTGTCCTCCCCACAGGTTCACATTCACCTAATACCCAGAAGCCTGGCTTAAGACTTGAGCCATTACAAATAACATTAGTAATTAATAGCAATAACAATAGGAGTCTTCACAGAGTTTAAGTGAGGTCATAAGGGTGGGTCCCAAGCGAGGGAGAACAGAGGAAATTCAGACCCAGAGGTGTGCAGTGTCACTGAGAAACAATAACCCCTCATCAGCCAGGAAGATGGGCCTAAAAAAGAGGCTTCCCTGAGTCCTCAGAAAGAACCAACCAGAAGGGAGGGCGCTCTGTCTGTGCTCTGACCTTTACCATTATGAAAGTATACATTGTGTGGCTTAGCTTGTTGGTATAGCTCCATCAAAGCAATGCACACACATGCATGCTCATGAACTCATATTCACACACACACACACACACACACACACACACACACACACACACACACACACGTCTATGCATACACACTGCCCAGCAGTGAAAAAGCGAGCTGGGTCCACAATTAGAGAACAGAGGGCTAGTCCTCAGTTTGCGTTTTCCTTTTAAGTCTAGGACCTCAGCCCATGGGTTTGTGCACCTTAAATCTAATCTACAAACCCCCACAGATGTCCTGAGAGGTTTGTCTCCTGAGTGATTCTAGACGCATCAAGTTGTCAGTCAGTGTTAACCATTACGGTTGAGAGAAGCAAGCCGGGCAGTGGTGGTGCATGCCTTTAATCCCAGCACTTGGAAGGCAGAGGCAGGCAGATTTCTGAGTGAAAAATTTGAAGACCCAGCAGTTAAGTTTGACAACAGCTGATACCATCACCACCCAGCAAGCATCCATTACATAAGCACATATGCCAGGTGGGTGCTATATTCCCTTAGACACCTTCTAGCTAATCTTTCATTAGATAGAGATTCTTATCCTCTATAGAGAGGAAAATCCAGCTCATCAAGGCCAACACTCCACAAAGACATACAGCTAGTCAATAACAGAGCTTTGGCTAGAGTTTACAGTCCAACCCATTTGAAGAAGATCTGCCTCAGCAGGCAGCAGTTGGGGAGGGAGGTAGACACAGGAAGTACCCAGAGCTACCGAAGAAGAGGCACGAGGAACATCTCTAAAGCTTCAACAACACAAGCAACGAGCTGCCATGGAACCCTAGGCCTGTTGCTATCCTTCTGAGATTCCACATTTTCTGGTCTGTAAAATGAGGGAAATGGGGTAAATGCACAAAACTCACTACACAGCTTCATAAGTGTTCCATGGAGAGGGGCAAAGGTGAGGTCACTTGGTATAGGGAGGAAGGGGGAGGAAGGGAGGGAAGGAGGGAGGGGGAAAGAGAGAGAGAGAGAGAGAGAGAGAGAGAGAGAGAGAGAGAGAGAGAGAGAGAAAAGCCAGTGGCTGCAGCCTCTAAAAAATGGGTTGGGGACACTTTTATCAAGAAAGAAGTTGAATAGTTGCGTTCGCGGAAGAAAGTTGAGCTCCATCTTAGCCACACCCCTTGGCAGAACTTTATCACTCTGGTGGAAGGATTTTATTCCACTCTTTCTATTTATAATGGGTACAAGGCACCAGGGCCTTACTGTATAAAAGCTTACTGTACACACATACACCTTTCCTGATCCAGTGGTTTTGGAATGGAGACCCAAGTAAGCCTCTTCGCTCCATGCTTCATGACACCCTGACTTTTCACGTGTGCATATTCATTACCTTCAGAAAGAAGGATTAAGTACATAAAGACATAGGCAGAGCCAGATCCAACGGCACATATCTGTATAACCTGGACACTTGGGAGGTGGAGAGGAAATGATCAGAAGGCATTTGTAGTGAGTTTGAATTCATAATTCTCCTGCCTCCACCTCCAAGTGCTGGCAATAGAGTCACAGGCTACACACCTGACTTTGTTTACCATTTGTATGTGCTATGTGTGTGTGTGTTTGTCTATATGTGTGTGCTGTGTGTGTGCGTGCATGCATGCATGTGTGTGTGTGTGCTATGTGTGTTATGTGTCTGTCTATGTGTGTGTGTGTGTGTGTGTGTGTGTGTGTGTGTGTGTGGTATGTATAAGCTTCTGTTGAGAGAATATATATCGTATATATAAAATGTCCAGCAAGCCTGGAGATTTTCTAGTCTCTGACCCCTGCTCACCCACACTCTACCATACACTCTGAGTAACTGCACTAGCTGCTTCATGGGTGTTATGACTTAGAACTCAGGTCCTCATGCTTGCACAACAGCCTTCTTATTCAATGAGCCATTTCCCTATCCCCTTGATCTCTGGGTCATGATTCACTTAGCCAACAGTGAAGCCGTGACTCAGGATGAACCAATGCTATCCCAGCTTGGCCTTCTGTCCAGTAAATTCCTGAGTCTGTCCCATCGTAGGAGCAGACTGTCCCCTCTCCACAGCTGTCTGATAGCATACTCTCCCTTCCTTATGGAAGACAAGCAACTGGGGCTGTCCGTAGACATTTCCCTTTCAGGAGCTACTCTTTCCCAGAAAAAGTTGTGCAATGCTCTGTGAGTAACTGAATTCTTCCCCGGGGGGTCAAAAGTTGCAGAACTTAATTTTATGAACTATGTCACAGACAATGTCTTAGGAAACCCCCATTGAAGAGTTTCCCAAGATCTGAACAGCCAAATAAAGATTAGAATGAGAATTTATTGTTCTAAACAAGAGCCTTTAGCTGCCACAGTAATCCTGGCACTCAGGAGGTTGAGGCAGGAGGATGAAGACTGTCACAAACAAAAATGGCTCCTCACTCCCTTCACTGGTATATCAACCTAGTAACTTCCTCACCCACCACACACACACACACACACACACACACACACACACACACACACACGATCAAATTCATTGATTTGGACTCAACTCTCTATTACTTGTAAAATACATCAAAGCTTTGAGTGAACTTTAAAAAATAAAACCTTGGGCTTGCTAAATCTAGGCTTTTATAAGCAAAGGCACCATGTCTTCTACCAATGCTCAATCTGAGCCAAGTTACCAGGGTACATTTATAGTTTAAGTAAGATACATTCTTGCTAGGCAGTGGTGGCGCACGCCTTTAATCCCAGCACTTAGGAGGCAGAGGCAGGCCTGCGTTCTAGGCCAATCTGGACTACAGAGTAAGTTCCAGGACAGCCAAGGCTACACAGAGAAACCCTGTTTCAA
>NW_022196900.1:18648045-18648596 GCF_008632895.1 Mastomys coucha | reverse complement strand
AAAAAAAAAGTACATTCTTGACTTCAAACCTGACTTGGGTTGTGGTTGCAATTCCAAGTTAGGGGGAGCACCTAGAATCTTGCCTCTGGTTCACAGCTCTTCTCTCCAGAGTACATGTGGACCATCTCTGACAGACTACATCCTGTGAGGTTCAGGCAGCCAAGAGAGGGATGTCCAGCTCCTTCCAACAGTGACTTTATGACCTTCAGTACCAAGAAGGAATCCCTACAGCAGAGCCTGCATGACAACTGGAGGCAGAGGGGCAGGTTCAGCAGGGAGCCCCGGACATAGTCCACAGACCCTTCCCTTTGCTTTGCTTTCTAGCCAGGAGAGCCTGATCCTGTCTGCTTTGGTTTTCTTAATTTTATTGGTGTTCTCAAAAATGATTTACATGCACTGGTGTTTTGCCTGCATGTACGTCCATGTGAGGGGGTCAGATCCCCTGGAACTGGAGTTACAGACAATTGTGAACTGCCATGTTGGTACTGGAAATTGAGCCTGGGTCCTCTGAAAGAGCAGCTGGTGCTCGTAACTGCTGAGCCAGCTCTCCT
>NW_022196900.1:18605577-18648035 GCF_008632895.1 Mastomys coucha | reverse complement strand
CCCCCCGTCGCCCCCTGCTCTGTTTCTAGGCCTTTCTCGTGCCTGGCTGTGGGATCACTACATCAGAGCCCTGTAGATAACAGCCAAATAGTCAAACTAACTGTGGAAACAGTCATTTCTGAGGACCGGAAGCAAGGGTTGCACTACTGTGCTGGCTCATACAACATCTGCTTGGTCCCATTCGCCCACTTTGATCTGGGAACACTTGCTGATGACCACCTCGCTATGGCCTAGTATGTTTCAAGGCAAGATGATACAGTGGGAAGGACACAAGCCTTCAGGAGAGAAGGGCACCGAACCTCTGGTGTCACCCACTGATGGTGTGGGGCCTATGCAAAGGATATGCTCCTTAATTTTAGAATTCCTCCTCTGTTAAATGGGCTTAAGACTGTGGTTTAGGGCTAGGGAGGTGGCTTATCTCACAAGCCTGAAGAGCTGAGCCTGATCCCTGGAATCCAGGGAACTAATTTGTCCTCTGACCTCTGAGTACTCACCATGGAATGAACACCCCCCTTCTCTTCCTCTCCCTCCCTCTCTCTCTCTCTCTCTCTCTCTCTCTCTCTCTCTCACACACACACACACACACACACACACACACACACACACACACAATTTTTAAAAATTTTAGAACTATGGTTATGTGTTGAATCATATTTCCCCAAATGCATATCCAACTAGAATTTCAGATCACTACCTTTTATGGAAACCAGGTCTCTGTATATATATTGTGCTACTATAAGGTCATACTGGGTGAATGTGGCTCTTGCCACAAAGACAGGCACCTTTGTAAGATGAGATGACATAGTGATACACAGAGGAGGACTCCATGTGACAATGGCCCCGGCATCTACAAGCGGAGAGTAATCAGCCCCAGTAGCCAGGTAGGCAGGATACAGGGACCAGATGCTTCCTCAGAGCCTACAAGAGCAGCCCACCTGCCTACTTCATTTCCTCCTGGACTAGCAGTGATTGCCCTGGCATTGCTCTAAGTCACTGTAATTGGGGTAGCTTGTTAGTGCAGGAGTAGCAAATGAACACGCTGACCTTACAAGGCCACCTCAAGGATGACATAAACCACTCATGACTAGGAAACGTCAGGCTCTCAAAATGAGGCCCTCAAGCGTGAGTTGACTCCTGGTCTTTGTGCAGAAAAGGCAAAGAAGTACATGAGAAATAGGGCTTTCTCACACAGCTACCATTGCAGGCTTCCCAGTTACCTCAGCAGAGCAGAAGTCTGCATGACAGAGCTGAATGAAGAAGCCAGTGAGGGGGGGGGGAACCCCAAAGGTGCTGACCAAGGCTGATGAGTGGGTAATCCAAACCTTTATTACCTGTGATACACCACGCATCAATCAGGATTTTATATACAATCACTTCGGTTCCTTAAAACAAGCCCATGAAGCCAGTATTTTTTTTAAATGTATTTTGTTTGTTTTGTCTTGTTTTTCAAGACAAGGTTTTTCTGTGTAACCCTGGCTGTCCTGGAATTCTATCTGTAGACTAGGCTGACCTCAAACTCAGATATCTATCTGCCTTTGCCTCCCCAGTGCTGGGATTAAAGGCTTGTACATGCACCACCATCATTCAAGCTTAGAATATATTGTGTAAGACAGGATCTCACTGTGGAGTTCTAGCTAGCCTACAGCTCTCTCTGTCAGTGGTTCTAATCCTTCCTAATGCTGAGACCCTTTAATACATGTTGTGGTGACACACACACCCCCAAGTATAAAGTTATTTCTTTGCTACTTCATAACTGAGATCTTGCTACTGTGGTGAATCGTAATGTATATATATGAATATGTAGGCTATGTGTATGTGACCCCAAAGAGGCTGTGACTCACAGGTTGAGAACTGCTGCTCCATGTAGGCACAGGCTTACCTTGACTCACAGAGAACAGCCTGTCTGCCTCCCAAATCCTGGGATTAAAGGTATATGCCACCATGCCAGGCTTGAAGCCAATATTCTTACAACTATTTTATGGCTCATGAAAGTGAAGGTCAGAGAGTTGTTATTCTCTCTCTCTCTCTCTGTCTCTAACCTAATGTTTATATGCTTATTATTTAGCAGTACTAAGGAATGAATCTAAGGCCTTGTGAGTGGTAAGCAAGTGTCTCACCACTGAACTCTATATACTCGAGCCCTCTTTGTACTTTATTTTGAGAAGAGGGTTCATGAAGTTGAGTTGCCCAGGCTGGCCTCAAATTTATGATCTTCCTCCTTCGACCTCTTGAGTAGCAGGGATTACAGGCTTGTTCCACCCAGTTCGGTTAGGTTCAGAGAATTTCCTGGTCTAAAGGCTCCAGCTGAATGAACAGCGAAGCTGGAGGCAAGGCAGCTTGGCTCCAGACCTTCAGCCACTAACTCTTTTTTACATGTAAAAGTAGAAACTGGGGCAACCTGAACTTGAGGCTCATCTAACAAGCAGGACTGGCCACTGGATCCTTTTTCTCCTTTGCCATTACTGCCAGCCCTACATAGTTCTAGGTTCCCTGTGAGTGGATTCAGCCAAGCATGGCTGGAAAATAGAACACTACGCTGGTACCAAACAGGTCCAGACTCTTCCAACATGTTATTCCCTAAAACAACACATTATAAACCAACTTGTCACACAGCATTTACATCATGTTGTTGGTTATTAGAAGGAATCTAGAAGAGGTTGAACATGGTAGGCAAATCCTATGTTATTTTTACATAAGGAGCTTCCATAGAGCAAAAAAATGTTTCCTATATATTAATTCTAGGAAATTAGAACTATGCATTTGCGTGTGCATGTGTGCATTCATGCATTTTCTGGATATTGGCATTATAGAAAACAAATGGTACAGATAATAGTGGAGTACTTATTAACCTAATCCCTGCACTGTGTAGGCATTCTGCTAGCCTTTGACTTATGCTGTCCTTCTATTCTCCCAGCAGTGAGGTATGCTAATCCCATTTTGCAGATGAAGACACTGAAGCTCAGAATGGAAGTAATTTGCCCAAAGACACATAGCAAGTTCCGGCAGAGCAGGCGAGAGCTAAACCTTGTTTTCTGTTCTCTAAAGCTTGCCATGGAGAGATGCACCTTGGCACATTTCTGCCTGCTGCCCCACAACACACAGTGTGCCAAGGCTTGATAATGAACTGGAGAGGGTGGGAGAAATGGTTGGGGGGTGAGGAGTGAAAGGACCTGGGTTTAGTCCCCAGAACCCACATGGAGGCTCATAACCATCTGTCCTGGGGATCCAATGCTTGGACACCAGGTATGCACATTCATATGCACAGGCAAAATACTCATAAAAATAAATATTTTCTTTAAAAAAAAAAAAGTTTTAATCCCAACATTAGGGAGGCAGAGACAAGCAGATTTCTATGAGTCCCAGGCCAGCCTGGTTTCCATAGCGAGTACTAGGCCTGTCAAGGCTACATTGTGAAACCTTGTCTCAAAACAAAAACAAATAAGGAATAAAGTAGAGGGTAGACAAGATGGCTCAGCTGGTAATTGGACTTGTAGCCAAACTTGATGGCTTCAGTCCCATCTTTAAGAAACCTACAATAGAAAGAGAACTACTCTTTCATGCTGTAGCAATACACACCCACACAAACAAACAAATGGGATTTAGAAAACAAAAAACAAAAAACCCAAAAAAACAGGAGACCCTTCACAGCACCTTAGCTAAGAGAAAAGGCTGGGCTTGGCCACCACCTCTCAGGATGCCTGGCATTCTCTGTCTCCCGTAACACTCTAGGTGAGTGAGTTTTCTGCAGCTGAGTAGCTGGAATTCTCCAGATAGAGTAGGAGCCCCTCCCAAGAATGTCTGTTTGTCTTGTACACAAGTTCCAGTACAATAGCTAAGATCTTGGAACAGCCAGGCCTTTCCGGATATGGACCTCTCCCCAAAGCAGCCAGACAGAGACGGTGGGGGGTTGGGGAATCTAAGAACAGGAAACATCAGTGGCAGGGGTAATGTGGGCTTGATGTTTCAGGAACACAACCTCAAGCTGGGAGGTGCTGGGTGGTTGTAGGGACCAAAAGGGTGACCTAAGCCAAAGGACTCAGCCAAAGTGTTACTTTGATGTATAGACTTCCTGTCCTACACTGGTTCAACTTGAGAGCATTTTCATTTTCTCTCTCTCTCTCTCTTTCTTTCTCTCTCTCCTCTCTCTCTCTCTCTCTCTCTCTCTCTCTCTCTCCCCCCCCCCCCCCGTTCTATGGATCAAACCTAGAGCTTGAGCTACATCCATAGCACATTTTAAATGTATTTTTTTATTTGAAGATAAGATCTTGCTAAGTAACCCAGACTATATAAACCAGGTAGGTCTTGAACTCATCTCCTTGTAAACTCCCTCCCAAACCACTGAGCTTACACCACTGAGCCTGCACCACTAGGCCTAGCTGAACATTTTGCTTTTCAAAGATGTGAAAGTGATAGGCATTCAGCAAAAAAGCCTACTTTGTGTTCTGAATTCTCCACCTCAAACCCCAAGGGACTCTGCCAAAACTGCCATTTCCCTGGGCTTCTGTGACTTCAATGTTTCTTGTATTCGCCTGCGAGTGATAGCATGTAAAATCTGATACCACATTCCTCTACTCACCCATAAATGGACACTTACGTTGGTTGATTCTGGTTTTGCTATTATGGATAAGGTTGCTATAAACATTGACTACAGACATATATCTTCAACAGACTCCTTACATATTAGCTGCATATCCAGTAATGGAATTTCTAGATCATATTTTTTTTTCTTTTTCTCCTTGAACCTAGACTTAAATCAAACCAAAATAAAACAACAACATCCACCCTCTAATGAAATTATGGAGCAGTCACCCTTTTCAAACCTTACCTCCTTTCCAGAGACATCTCTCTGGTCCCGCCCATTGCTCTGTGAGGCTCCACCCATGTGAGCCCCTCATTTCTGATCCCATGAAGTTTCATTTAGGCTTTACAAAGGGAGGCTGGGGCAAAAGTGCTCCCCTACAATGCAGCCTGGTGACACAGCATCTGGTTTATCGAAGGCTGCAGGTCTTTCTAGAGAGCCTTTTAGGTTAGGGCGGAAGGTCCCTGAGGATAGTTTGCTTTTACAAATGTTTTCATCAATCATAGTCAGGGGCTGTCATTGTCACCGGGTCTCCTCTTGGGCTAAGGAGGCCTCTTCCTTTGTTTCCTCTTGGATTTGAAATTCCCCACCCTGACCATAACCTTTAACCTCTGGAGGTTTCTGAAGTCTCAGTAACACTTGGCAATCTTTTAAACTGCAAGTCAGTGACTACAATTACTAAATCGTATTTTAAAGGGCTGCTTTTGAGCCCCACGACTAAGTGTGGCAGGCTTAAGTGTAAAGTGTTAGGGGAAACTCTGTTAGACTTTTGTCCTAGCACAACACACTTAAGTCTGTCAATGGTTGTTGTGGGGACAGGAGAGGTTTAATTTTTATAAACTTTTTAAAGCTGTGGTGCAGGGCTGGAGAGATGGCTCAGTGGTTAAGCACAGTGGCTGTTTCCCAGGGTTTCATTCCCAGCACCCACATGTCAGCTCACAACTGTCTGTAACTCCAGCTTCGGGGGATTTGACACACCATGTGGGCAAAACACTGACACACATAAGATAAAGATAAATAAATTTTTCAAGAATAAATAAAAAAAAAAACTGTGGTACAGTATGGAGCATACCACTTCCTGGTTTAGGCATTTAAAATAAACAAGACGGTGGTGTCCAACACACTCACAACATTGTGAGGTACCTGGCACCGTTTCCAGGACACGTTCACCACTCGAAACCAAACCTCTGCACTCGGGAAAGCAAGGTGGGTCATGACTCCTGAAGCCCCCTATGCAGTTAAAATTGGGGCATAGAATCTGGGCGGCTAGATTTATCCTGTCACAAACATATGGAGAACAATCGACAGCAAAATGATTTGCAAACATTCTGGTAGTGTAGTCTTGGTTCAACAAGCCACTTCCTACACTTGCCATTATTTTAAGGTACCTGAAAGCAGAAAGAAAAACAAAACAAAACAAAACAAAAAAACAAATCAAAACAAAAGACATTTAACTTGCAGGTCTTAATTAAAAACACATATTTGTCGCCTCATTTGCATTATGTTTAACTAAGAAATAGTATTATTTCAAAATACCATCGCAAAATACACAGCCGTCCTCTAAAAAAAAAAAAATCTATCAGTTTAATAGAATTACAACTAACAATTTTGAGGGACATGAAATGGCTGCTTATTCTGAAAGGAAACTGTGGTCTTCCCTCAGTCTCTGAGGACCTAGAAGATCCTTTCTAAACTCACTTTTAAGCCAACTAGAATGCTTCACATCTTTGTAACCATCCGGCTTGGGTGGAGATTAACTCCCTACAGAAGAATACATCTCCAGATAATGTCAATCAGTGCTAACAATTTAGAGATAATCCCTTCCTTGAGAAGTCTATTTTCAGCTTACCCTAGCCTTGGGTTAATTGATGATTTACCATCCATTAGGAAACCCCTGATCTTCAAAGCACTGTTTGGGACAGACGTTTGTGACAGAGGCTCCTTCACCCTAGGGGCTAATCACTGGAGCTGAATGCTTCTTAGGGGAGACAAAGGTTCTCCATTTAACAAACAGGCCATTTACTTCAGACCAGAAGTGGAGATCCAATTCCTGGGTAGTTGGTGAATGTTTGTGCACACACAGGGCATCGCGGATCGCTCTTGGCAGGCACTCTCTCCCCTCTTTCCCTAGGCCGACATTGCTAACTGGAATGGGTACTGGTCCTCTGCACATGCCAGAAATGTAGGAATGCGGGTCAGAATCAAGCCTGATCATCCATTTCCACTCTCTTCCCAATGACACCCTCCTCTGTGTACAGTTAGCAAGCAACTCTAGAATTACCTTTGTCCCATCCTTTGCAGCCTTCCACATCCCCACACTTAGACCTCACCATTCCTCTATTCCCAAAGCTACTTTTCCTGGGATAAAAGCTCTGTCTACACTTCTGGCCTCTGGCTCTGATCTCCCATACTACTGCAGAAAATTGTCGTGTATGGATCAGGATTATAACTTTACTAACACCCCAAGTCGGCCCAATAGGGTCTCCATTGCAGAAGACGTCAAGGTGCAGGACCCATTTTCTTCCTCCAAACCAGACTAGGCTACCTACCTTATGTTTGCCAGGAAAGCTAACACTCGTCAATCCTAAAGAATGCAGAGGCAAGCACTTGATAGCTGTTCAAACGACTAAGGTCATGTGATGATTTCTATAATCATAGAGTGCAGAACAAGACTTGGGCGGGGATTTGGGGGTCATGTCCCTGGACAGCTTGCTTTATTACCAGATGCTTCCTATAGCACGTTTCATTCTAAAAAGATTTGGAAAGGGTCGGGATGTAGCTCAGTTGGGAGAGTGTGCTTGCTCAGTACACATGAAGCCCTGGATTCCTTCCCCAGCATAGATAAACCAAGCATGGTGGCTCATGCTTGTAAGTACAGGAATGACTTAAATCAGAAGTCTAAGGTTGCCAGGTGGTGGTGGCACACACCTTTAATCCCAGCACTTGGGAGGCAGAGGCAGGTGGATTTCTGAGTTTGAGGCCAGCCTGGTCTACAAAGTGAGCTCCAGGACAGCCAGGGCTATACAGAGAAACCCTGTCTCAAAAAAGAAGAAGAAGGAAGAAGAAGAAGAAGAAGAAGAAGAAGAAGAAGAAGAAGAAGAAGAAGAAGAAGAAGAAGAAGAAGAAGAAGAAGAAGAAGAAGAAGAAGTTGTTTAAGGTCATCCTTAGTTACGTAGTGGAGTTTGAGCCTGGGATACCAGTTACATAGGATGGAAGCCAGGTGTGGTAGCTCTTGCCTTTAATCTTAGCACTCAGGATTAAAGGCAGAGGCAGAGGAATCTCTTTGAGTTCCCTGACAGTCAGAGTTACATGGTAATTAAAAAAATAAAAATGAAACAGTGTTGGAAATTGTTACGAAATATAGTGCAGTGTGGGGGTACCTGGCAGGCCCATACCTTAAGGTAGGTATGCCTCTTAGTAATTACACCATATAACAGATCTGGTATAAGGGGGTTTGTTGGAGGAAGGAAGAGGAGAAAGGGTTTGGAAATGGGTAGAAGCAGAAAAATAGACATGTAGGCAAGTAGACATGTAGATAGGCAGGCCAGGGGTGGGGGAGAGGACAGAAATAGGTAAAGAGACCAGCTTAGAACACATGAGAACAGAGAGAGGAGTCGGGAGTGGTGGGCGGTCCTTGTAGACACAGCCACACCTGACACACCTGGCACACCTAGTGACAGCAGGTGATGGTGTAACCTGTTGCTAGGTCCCTGAGGAGCCTAGTGGAATCACCTGTAACCTAACAGAAATAAACTGTGGGTGGGGTGGGGGGGACATGGATGACACAGGGACAAGGGACAGGACTTCTTCAGTAAGGAGCAGTGAAATACGGCCACACTTAGATATCTCATTAGCTCTGAAGATTAGCACCAATAAATAAGCAGCAGGATATGATAAGAAAGGCTAAGTATCAGGGTCTTAGACCTACTAATTTGTTATTCCCCCAAATAAATGGACTTTGTTGAAAATTTATTGCTAAGTCTTCCTTCCTCCCTTCCCTTTCCTTCTCAGTTTTTTTTTTTTTTTTTAAACAAAATCTCAATCGTTCAATTTTACCAGTGAAGACTTGGGAGCCAGATGCTGGAGCAAAAGCCTGCTAGCTCAGAAGAGGCAGAGAGAGCACCCAGCTGACCTTCCTCCTCCACCAACGTCTCAGAAGGGATCTCTCCTTCTCCCAGTCTCAAAAACCTCCTTCAACCTCAATGCCCCTCCCTTCTACTTCCTGTGCAAGCATCTCTCTAGCCAGCCTCCTGACTCCCACTTACTCTCTATGGTTTTTTTGGGTTTTTTTGTTTTTTGGGGTTTTTTGTTTTTTTGTTTTTGTTTTTTTAAAGATTTATTTATTTATTATATGTAAGTACACTGTATCTCTCTTCAGATGCACCAGAAGAGGACGTCAGATCTCATTTCGGGTGGTTGTGAGCCACCATGTGGTTGCTGGGATTTGAACTAATGACCTTTGGAAGAGCAGTCAGTGCTCTTCCCCGCTGAGCCATCTCACCAGCCCTTGTTTGTGTTTTTTGAGACAAGGTTTCTCTGTGTAGTCCTGGCTGTCCTGGAACTCACTCTGTAGACCAGGCTGGCCTCGAACTCAGAAATCCACCTGCCTCTGCTTCCCAAGTGCTGGGATTAAAGGCATGCGCCACCACTGCCCGGCTTTGTTTTTTCTTAAAAATGCGATGTTCACTTCCAGTCAACTGGTTGTTTACTCCACCTTTTAACCTTGGCTGACTTTAATCCTGGTTACAATATTCAAGCAGAAAGCTCTTAGATTAAAGGCTTGTGCTAAGGCTGAGCCACACCACAACTAAAACCAGTTTTTTTTTCCAGTAAATAACATAATATAGAAGTGCACAGAGTGGGGGCTGGCGAAATGGCTCAGTGGGTAAGAGCACTGACTGCTCTTCCAAAGGTCCTGAGTTCAGATCCCAGCAACCACATGGTGGCTCACAACCATCTGTAATAAGATCTGACGCCCTCTTCTGGTGCATCTGAAGACAGCTACAGTGAATTACACTGGAGTGAGCGGGGTTGGCAGAGGCCCTGAGTTCAATTCCCAGCAACCACACACATGATAGCTCATGGCCATCTGTACAGCTACAGTGTACTCATACACATAAAAATAAATAAATAAATAAAATAAATCTTAAAAAAAAAAGTGCACAGAGTGATCAAATATCCCACAACACTCCTCCTCCCCCCACTCCTCCTCCCCGCCTCCTCTTCTTCTCCAATGGGGTTCTCTTGTAGCCCAGGCAAACCTCTAGCTCTTCATACATCCAAACCTTTAAGTCCTAATCTTCCCGCACCTGCTCTCACCACCCAAGCGCTGGGATTACAAGTGTGTGCCACCGCACTCTGCTTATTATTTTTTTTAAAGATATATACACAGTTTGTGGGCACATGTAGATAATAAGCATTCTTTAAATCAACAACTATCTGCTGGTTCTCTTCATTTTTCAAAACAGGTCTCACCACCAGGTGTGTGGTGCACCCCTTTAATTCCAGTACCCAGGAAACAAAGGCATCACGGGTGTCTTGGAGGACAGCTGGGTTTCCACAGTGAGTTGGAGAACAGCTAAGGCTACAAAGGGAAACTCTGTCTCAAAACAATAACAACAGCAACACTGGATCTCATTATGTTGCCTTAGCCTTGGCTGGCCTGAACTCACAGAAAAATTCTCCTGCATCTGCCTCCCCAGTTTGGGGATTAAGGATGTGTACCACCATGCCCAGCTAATATCAAAACCTGACCAGAACTTTATAAAATATTGCTTCTTGCAAAAACCTAATGGCCCAAGTTTAATCCCTGGAACTTCCAAATGAGGTGGAAGGACAGAACAAACTCCATAAAGTTGTCCTCTGACCTCTACACATGTGCCATGGTACACAAGCCAATGTACCCCACCCCCACCCTCCATGACCTCCAAACCCACACTTACACACACAAAGGTAACAAACTTTTTGAAAAGTTAAAATATATATAGCTTTCATTAAGTACCTTGAAGTTAATTTAATTTTCAAGGGAGGTCAATAAAGCAACCCAATTAAAGTATCGTGGGTGGCCAAGGGTTATGAGGCTAAGGCTGGCCTCCACCTCTATGTCCAGCCTCAGCCTGCAGACTGCTGGGATTACAGGCATGTGTCACCCTGCCTGAAAGCAGCCCAGTGTTAAGTAGTAAGACAGCAAGCATTCTGCAGCTCTAATTGGATGCTCTGCTATAAGGCAGAGATGCCCGGGGGCTTAGCTCTGCCACAAATTCATTCTATGTGTTCTTTCCTAGTCTCATTAACCCAGTGGCTTTCTCCCAAGAGAATCTAAAAAAAGACACAAGATACTTGGGTATTTTAGCACCTAATTTATTAGTCCTCCAGACAAGTTCATCTAAAAACCAACCCACTGCCAGGTATCCAGAGGCTGCCTGAATTTATACTCTGGAAGGTATCATAGTCTGGCTCCTTCTACCAGATTTCCTTAAAAAAAAAAAAAAATAGGGTGTGCTTAATTTGATGACACTGTATATAACCTAAGAGTCGATGATGATATGAACATGAAAGAATTTCTCAGTCCATAAAAGAGGGCCTCAATATAGTCTCAGGTCACACAAGACAAATTTGAATTTCTGTGGTACCCAGAGAGAGTCAACAAAAAAATCTATTACCCTTACTGCCCACAGAACTACACAAAGAAACAAATTTTAAGTTCAAAGCACATGAACCGGGTACACCTGTCTCCAGTGAGTTGGGCTGGAAGCACATTCCGGCCAAGCCGAAGAGGGGAGGTTTTGAAATTCGTTCCATTCCACATCTGTGAGCTTTGGCAGTTTGCTATCTCGACTCTGCCTTCTTGGAATTCCTAAGCTGGCTCTGCTCATCCCAAATATTTGGGTCTAAGGGTATCCAAGCCATTGGAGCTGATAAACCACGGGCTTATACCAGCTATTAGAACGTGATAAGGTGGGGCCTCCCTCCAAAGGGCTGGAGATCATTAAGTCACCTGAATTGTTTTCTCGGGGAAAACTTACCCAGAATGCAGCTATAAGAGCTGTACTTAGGGACCATTGTATGCTCTGGGGGAAATCTGAAAATACCATGCCCAGAACAGTTTCAACTCAAATCCTAGTATGTTTGGTGGTAAATACCAAAAACCCCAATAACAACAAAAACTAGACAGATTGTAATTTGAGATTGGACTGAACTCAAAATATAATGATTTGCCCTTAAAAAAAAAAATCTGTTAAGTTTCCTAGGCTGCATTTGGATTCTTAGATAAGGAAGGGCTGAAATGTGTGGCTAAGTGACAGACTATTACATGGGAAGGATTCTGGGATGAAATCTTGAGGCCTTGGGACACTCAAACTTCACATATTCTAGGGGTCAAAGCTGGGTATTTTGGATGGAGTTTACTCTCCACTTTAATGACGGTGGTGGTTGGTGAGGCCTTCAAGTTGTGATTAGGTCCTGAGAGTTCTATTCTGTCTTATAAAAGAGGCAGGCGACTCTGTTTAAAGCCAGCTTCCCCTTACACACTTACTCAACCTCACTAAGAGGTTGTCACCAGATCAGCAGGGAGGCTCTCAGTAGATAGATGCTCAAGGTCACCATCTCAGCCTGAAATGAAGCACCTTCAGGAGCAGGAATCTAACACCTACTTCGATTGCCCCGAGTCCTGGAAGTACCCACATTGCCTCAGGCCTTTAAAAGATAAGAAGCTGCTGCACAGGTTTCTGCTGCTGAAAAGAACAGTAGCAAGAGGACTACCATACCCAGCCTGACATCCCTTTTAAACCTTAGTGAGGGTTAAGGTCCAATTTCTAGCCAGCCACTGCTAAGTCAGATTTACAAAAATCCAAGGCTGGGTCTGAGGTTCAGTTAATGTCTTGTGAACATGAAAACCTGAGTTTGATCCCCAGAACTAAAACAAACAAACAAAAAAAAACAGCTGGGCTTAGTGGTGAGGAATTGATTATAATCCAGTTCTAGGCAGGCTGAGACAGGCAGGATTTGCTGGCTAGCCATTGTCATCTCCAGGCCAGTGAAGAGACACTGTCCAAACATAAAACATACACATACACACACACACACACACACACACACACACACACACACACACACACACACACGCGCGCGCAGAAGTCCTGAGATTGTTGGCTAAATAAACTCTATTACTCAGTTCTCAGTATCTTTTTTTTTAAAAATTACTTTACTGTAGCTGGGTAGGGGGGTGGTAGAGCACACCTTTAATCCTAGTACTTGGGAGGCAGAGGCAAGTAGATCTCTGAGCCACACAGCCTGGTCTGCAGTTTGAGTTCCAGGACAACCAGGGCTACACAGGAAAACTCTGTCTCTAAAAATGGGGGCAGAGGGGAGATTTTATTTTATATGTATGGGTGTTTTGCCTGCAAATATGCCTGGGTATCTCATGCATGGCTATACCAATGGAAACTAGGAGAGGGAATTAGATCCCTAGGATTGGAGGTATACATGGATATGAGCATATAGGTACATACGTTACCACCATGTAGGTGCTGAGAATCAAACCTAGGACCTCTAGAGGACCACCCAGTGCTCCTAAACTCTGAGCTACCTCATCGGCTCCCTCTCAGCATCTTTCCAAATGAAGTTCATACAACATATGAATATGATGTATATGTATGTATACATATATGTATATATGGCTGAGTATAGCTCAGTGCTACAGTGTTTGCCTGGCATGAACAAGGCCCTGAATCTGACCAGCAGCACCACTGTATACACATACAAATGTTCTATATGTATCTGTATGTATATACATATCCACATATACACATGTGTATACATGTGGGATTTAAATTGTTCTCTCAGATCATCCCATTATTCCTTCTTGTCTCCCTCACCTCCAACTTTCTGCTTTCAGAGCTCGATTGCATGGAAGAGAAGGGAAGAGGGGAAATCACAAGGTATCTGCAACTGGCTTTGTTCCTATGTGCAGAAAATGGCAGAGTTATGTCCTCTCCATCACTGTTGTGTGAAATTACTAATTGCTGTCCACCAGGTCAAATCAATTTGACAGTACCTCAGCTTTAGATGGGAAGTCCTGAGTTCTGTCCTATTTGCCCATTTCTTATTTCTCAGATCTTATTTTCCAGGAACTTCTGAACCCACTGATGGAAAGCAAATGAGATTCCATTACAGCTTGCGCTCCCAATCCAGCCCCCAGGGGCAGGGTTGTTCCTTAAGCGTTGGTGATATAATGCCAGCCGGCTGCCAGGAGAAGATCTGGTGTGCTGTCTGGGCTCCTGCGGAAGGAAGACCTGCCCGGGGTTCATCTTAGGGAGAGAAGGCTGAGAGGAGGTATCACCTTACTGTTCCTTCCCTGGGGGCCCAGGATGCTCAGGAAAACATCTCATTCATAGATGCCTGGAAACTTGAGTACTTTGTCCTGACAGTAATTGTACTAGTTCAGGGGAAGTACCTTTTTCCACATAAGTACTCGATGTCAGTGAAAGGAAATCTCAGAGCGAAACCAGAGGCTCATGAGAACAGAAGCTAAGCAAACTATAGCTCCCATACGCTGGATCTAATTGGAGAACATCAGCCTTGTACTCCAACAGCATTGCACTAATGCACCCAAGATTTTCAGACTTAGCCAGGTGTGCGTGAATAAGTGCAGCCCCCACTCACCCATGTGTTTGAAAGCTTGACCTATAGGGAGTGACCACTATTAGGAGACCTGGCCTTGGAGTAGGTGTGGCTTTGTTGGAGGAAGTGTGTCACTATGGGAGTGGGCTTTGAGGTCTCCTAGGCTCAAGCTAGAACCAATGTGGCATACCGTCCCCTTCTGCTGTCTGCAGATCAAGATGTAGAAGTCTCAACTCCCTCTCCAGAACTCCATGTCTGCCTGGACGCTGCCATGCTACCAGCTATGACAGTAATGGACTGAACCTCTGTAAGCCAGCCTCCACAATTAAAGATTTCCCTTTCTAAGAGGTCATGGTGTCTCTTCACAGCAATGAAGCCCTATCTAAGACATCAGACATTCAAGCCCGAACAGGATTCTTCTTTATCATGTGAACAAAACTGGATGCTAATCTTTGGTGGTGGTGGCAGGGAGGTGATTTTTAAACTTCTCTTGGTTTGCAGTAGGAAGCTGTGATTTTTAATTATCAAAATTTGGGAAAATGATGGGCTAGAGCAAAGACTCAGTGGTTAAGGAGACTGGCTGCTCTTTCAAAAGCCCTGGTTCAATACCCAGCACCCATATGGTGGCTCACAACTGTCTCTAGAGGATCTGATGTCCTCCTTTAGAACCCAGGAATGACCTTCTAGAAGTTCCTGTGACCTCCCTGCGTGTGATGTAGTACTTGCCCTGCTTCTCCTGAATGAATGATAAATGAGAAGAAAAACTTGAAAATTAAAAAGTACTTTGTATATAGTGATACAGTTTATATATTAGGAAATACCATAGTAGAAGGATTTGGTATAGGTTTAAAAGGAGGGGAGAAAGGGAATTATTTTAGATTAAGATTTAAATTTTTTAAACAATAAAAATATTTTTAAAAAATCTTATTCATAGCTGGGCATAGTGGGGCACACTTTTTTAAAGATTTATTTATTTATTTTATGTGTATGAGTACACTGTAACTATACAGATGGCCGTGAGCCATCATGTGGCTGCTGGGGACTGAACTCAGGACAGCCCTGCTCGCTCCTGCACAGCTCGCCCCTGTGTAATACACTGTAGCTGTCTTCAGATGCACCAGAAGAGGGCGTCAGATCTCATCACAGATGGTTGTGAGCCACCATGTGGTTGCTGGGATCCGAACTCAGGACCTTCAGAAGAGCAGTCAGTGCTCTTACCTGCTGAGCCATCTCGCCAGCCCCAAGTGGGGCACACTTTTAAACCCAGCACTTAGAAAGAAGAAGCAGGCAATTCTCTAAGTTTGAGGCCAGCCTGGTCTCCAGAGTGAATTCTAGGACAGTCAGTGATCAGAGCTTCAGAAAAACCCCCATCTTGACAAATCTAGAACAAAAGCCTTATTTATTATTATTATTATGATAATGGTGGTGGTGATGATGGTGATGTGTTAGAGGACAATTTTTGTGGAGTTGGTTCTCGCCTTCCACCTTTATGTGGGTTTCAGGGATGAACTCAGATCTCCAGGCTTGTGTAGCAAGCACCTTCTACCTACTGAGCCATTCACCAACTCAGTAAATGTGCTTTTTCTAACAGTATCAGGAGATATAGTTTACATGCCATAAAATTCACCTCTGAAAGCGTGCAATACATTGGTTTTTAGTAGATTCAAAGAACTGTGCAGCTGTTAGCACTACTCAGTTTTTATTCAGTGAATGAATGATTCAAAAGTTTACATGGCCTGGCTTTGTGTGTTAGACTTTTTTTTTAAAAAAAGATTAATTTTTAGAAATTAATCTATACCTTCAAACTACAACCAGCACCAACCCACCCACCACCAATCCAGTAATCTCATTTTATTTCACAGGACAAGCAGGACATCCAGGGGCACTCAGAAAAATCTTGTCTCAGAAAACAAATAAACAAACAAACAAAAAAACAATTACCCCCCTACCCCCAAAGAACTGAATGTATCTGGTGTCTGGTTTGAGTGCCTGGTTCTAGAGGTAGTATTTTGGAGAGTGATTGGTTTGGTTTGATTTGGTTTGATTTTTGGGCAGGATTTTAGGGTCTTCTGGAACTCTATCTGTAGACTAGGCTGGCCTTGAACTCAGAGAACAACCTGCCACTGCCTCCCAAGTGCTGGGAGTTTTGCAGCACGTGTGTTTTGCAGATATGAGTGTGAGACCTTCCTTCATGCCAGGACAAGGGTCTGGGGCCAAGCTGCTGCCTGAAGAGCTGGCATTCTTTTTTGGTTTTTCGAGACAGGGGTTTTCTGTATAGCCTTGACTGTCCTGGACTCACTGTAGACCAGGCTAGTGTTGAACTCAGAAATCTGCCTGCCTCTGTCTCCCAAGTGCTGGGAATAAAGGCGTGTGCTGCCACTGCCCAGCTAGAGCTGGCATTCTTAACCAGTCTGAAAATCTGTTAAAAGAGGCTGGCACAGTGACGTCCCTTCTTTATAACATCATTCCTGCTGCTGCGAAGAAGAAAATATGAATTGCCTTCCTGTTTGTGTTTCTTATGAAGCTGCCATCCTCAACCAAGGGAGTCTTCTGTCCAGTAAGTAGGAAGGTACACCCTTAAGGATGGGGGTGCACGTGACTTACTCTGGTGCCCAGGAGCTGACACACAGCATTCTCAACAGATGACTGTTACAAAAACAAACAAAACAACAAAAACACTCCCGCCACGCACAGTCCTTGGACCAGCTAGCATGTATCACCATCAAGGTCACTGCTCAACAGAAGAGAGAGTCAGGGTATTGAACAGAACACAGCGCTAAGTCCTACCAGCAGAACCAGAGGCGTCATGGTGACTCCCAGGGTGCTTGGCCCACAAGCATTCACTCTTCACATGGGCCAGTGCATATCTGACAGATGACTGAAAACGGTGAAGCTTGGCATGCCTGCCTTCACAAGCACCTCTGCCCTCCTCTGCACAAGCAGGTTCCTGCTTAACTCTGCACACAGACACATTAACCATTTAAGGGGTATCTGTGGAAAAACTGGCAATAAAAAGTGAATTAATCTACCTCACTTCTCTTGCCCTCCTTCAAAGCTAAGGACGCTTTGAGTAAGGAATTTGAACCTTTACAACAGCCAACACTGCTCTCCAAACTCAAGCAATTAACCCATGAGGGGAACCAAGGTTGGTATGATTATCTCCTGACAGGAACCTGACTGCACACACACACACACACACACACACACACACACACACCTGCACATCCCCCACCCCCTCTCGTAATAATGATCTTCCTAGAGTACAGAGTCTTAAACTGTGAGTCACAACTCCATTTGGGTCACATAACTAAATGCGGAAGGTCAGAATTTAGCAGAAGTACATGACTTCTGAAGGTGTAGTGACCAAATATTAATTCTAAATCTAAAGGGATGCATCTGGGTGATCCTGGCAGTGCATGCCCTTGCTGTGTCACATAACTTCACTGCAGCCTTGGCTCTGAAGCCAGGGCACCAGCAACTCTGAATGACGTCACGCCACATAGCACAAACACCTGAAATAACTCAGCGCAGATTTGGGATGCATGTGTCAGGCGCTGCAATGTTTTGTTATCTGTACTTATGAAGTTTTCTGCTTTTATGAAAACATAGTGTTTTAATTACCGAAAACAGAATCTGAATGTTATCTCTGTCTTTCCTTAGCTAGGAAGTAGCAAGGTAGTGTAGTATCTTTTTGGGTTGTGTTGTGTTAGAATGTTTTTCAATAGTCTGCTCTTTCTAATCCCTATCTATCTATCTATCTATCTATCTATCTATCTACCTACCTACCTACCTACCTACCTACCTATCTATCTATCTATCTATCTATCTATCTATCTATCATCCAGCCACACTGAAGCCACACTGAAGTAACAGGAATTGAACCCACATACTAGCCAAGTGCTCTACAACTCAGCTGCTTCCCCACCAGACTGTTTGTTTTTTAAAGTTGCTATCTGAGCTGGTCAAAGCAGCAGGTGCCCATAATCTAGCACTTGGAAATTGGAAGAATTGATCAAGGTCACTTTTGATTACATAACAGGTTCAAGGTCAGCATGGCCTACATAGGACCCAAACTCATTTAAAAAAAAAAAAAAAAAGCAGTGGTGGTGCATGCCTTCAATCCCAGCACTTGGAAGGCAGAGGCAGGTTTCTGAGTTCAAGGCTAGCCTGGTCTACAGACTGAGTTCCAGGACAGCCAGGGCTACACAGAGAAACCCTGTTTCAAAAAACCAAAAAAGCTATTTAAAAAAGCTATTTAAAGATTAGTTAATTGATCAAGGGCTGGAGAGAAGGCTTAGCAAGTAAGAACACTGACTGTTCTTCCAGAGATCCTGAGTTCAGTTTCCAGCAACCACATGATGGTTCACAACCATCTGCAATGGGATCTGATGCCCTCTTCTGGTCACAGTGTACTCACATACATAATATAAGTAATTCTTTAAGAAAAAAATTAATTGATCAAGATAAAATAAGAGAGAATACCCCATTTGTACACACCAAAAGTGTAGCACAGAATTGTGCAGCTCACTACTTGCGACAGGAAAGTCAAGTGCACCAACAGGCATGTGCTTAAGGCGGGGGAAGCTCACTGCTTCAGAGGCATGATTGAACAATGATGTACAGGGAAGTATACAGGGGGAGGTGAAGACGAGGAGATGGGCCCCTTCTGCTATGGTTTCCATATGAACGGTCCTCCCAAAAGGCTTTCGTGGTGTTGTAGGATTGGTCCTGTGATGGTCCAACTTCACTGTCAACCTGACTACATTTAGAGTCTCCTAGGAGACATGGCTCTGGGCATAAGTTATCAGGAGGGAAGAGTCGTGATGAATGTGGGTGGTCCCTCTCATGAACTAGATCCCAAACTGAATAAAAAGGAGGAAAAACGAACAAAGAACACAGCAGCATTTATGCCTACCTGCTGCCTGACCACAGATACAATGTAACTAAGTCACAGCTTCCTGCTCCGGCCATGCCTACTGCCTTCCTGAACTGTATTCCTTAAACCTGGCTAGCAATAAAGCCATCTTCCCTTAAGTTGTTTCTCTCTAGTATCTTGTTTCACAGAAAAGAGAAAGTAAATAATACAGTCCCTGATACTAGCAGCCCTCCAGAGGTGGGGCCTCGGGGAAGGGTTTGTATGATGAGGATTCTGCCTTCATCCAGGGATCAGCCCATCACTGACAGGTTCTGAGTTTGAACAGACTGTTGAGAGGTTGACCAGGAGAGGTAAGCTAACTGGAGGAAGGACCTGCAACAGGCTCTGGCAATCATGAAGTGAGAAAGTTTGCCCTATCCCACACTCCACACTCCCATGATGTTCAGCCCCAGAGACCCACAGCCATGGAACATGTCTGACCACAGTCTGAAACCGTCAGCCAAAGCATACCTTGCCTCTCTTTAAGTTGGGGGTTCGCCACAGTAATGAGACTGACTAACATAATTCATCAACATAGGACAAAAAGTTGTCTCCACAAGGTGAGTGTGCTTCAGTGTTTCCATAACCTCGGAGAGCTGGAGACAAAGCACAGACCTTATAGATGTCAGCTAGTTGCTCTACCATGGAGCTAGCTATACTCCTGGCTCCTTCTGAGCCTCTTAACCGTCATTACTTTCTCCAATGCAAAGGCTGAACACTGTACAATGACCTAGAAAGAAAAGAAATCTCCTGGTGCTCCAAAATAGCATAAGGTGGAGTGGGGGCAGGGAAAGAATTATAGCCATTCATTTTCAGGCTTAAAAAAAAAAGGTCATCTTCCCACTTTCTTTGTGTAACTCCTCGAGAACAAAAGAACAATTTTCATGCTCGACAGCAGGCCAGATGGGGTCTCCTTTCAGAGCTTTGGGTCTATAGGGAATCTCTCAGGATTACAAGGAAACCCAGATACACGCTTGGGTGGCTGAAGGGAGAGCCGGCCCACCTCTGTTTCAAGGCCTGTCACTAGTGAAAAGGCGAGCAGATGAAGTTCAAAACAAGCCAGTCCTCAGAGCATCCAGCGCGGAGCTTACAGCTAGGACGATTCTGCAAAGTAAGGCAGCCAGTGTCTCCTTGGGCTGAAATATTCAATGAGTAGAGTCCTGTCCTGGGTCATGTTATTAAGAATGATCTCCTCAAGGCACCCCTTATGACATGGTTTTTAGAGAGGTCTCCATGGGGATTTTCTTGACTTTGGGGGGTATCCTTCTGCTCTTAGGTCAAAGTCCCAGACAGAGAGAAAGCCACGGTCTTGCACTGACACTTAGCCCAAGATGAAAACAGACCAGTGGCCGGATGACTGGAGGGTCATGATTTCTGACTCAAATTTGTTACTCTCTGACTTTGTTCCCCACCCCGCCCTCTTCTCATTTTACAAACCAGACAAATGCTCACACACTGGGAGGAGAACCGTAATGGTTAGCAGTGAAAGTAAATATTCACACGAACCAGTGAAAAGACATTTAAGGAATATGGCCACATGGGCAACATCACCATACAAAATGTAAAATGGCATCCTAACCTAGGTGTAGACCATGAAGACTGAGACCAAGAGCTACACAAATATTCTACCTGTGTTCACAGGGACACTCTTCACAACAGCCAAAAAGCTATTACAAAGCCACGCCCATTGACTGGTGACTAGGACATTAAATGTAGTCCATAATCAAATATTATTTGATTGTAAAAGGGAACGAAATCCTGACACATCCCACAATTCAAATGAATCTTGAAATCAGTATGATGTATTAAATGAACAAATATTTCTTGATTTGTTTCCCTTTTTTGTTTCCCACTCCATTTCTCTCCTCCTCTGTGTGTAGTATATGTGAAGTAGGACATATACTAGACTGCCCTACTTTTCTGTGGGTACTGGGGATTTAAACTCAGGACTTCATGGCAAACATTTTACCAAATGAGTCATCTCCTCTCTGATGCCAGGTCCCCTCATCATAGATAAGCACAGAACTGCCCTTCCATATATTGTACAGGTCTAACACAGGAAGTTCACAGTCACTTGATTTCTATTCTCTTAAGATATTGACACATCTGGTGTTTGCCATTTATAGCTATACCTCGAGCATCCCACAAGCCCCTATTTCCCTATGAGAACTATTCTTTGCAACAACCTCTACCTCTGCCCCGCAGCTAGGGGAAACTCACACCTCTTCATCTCTAGGAGGGAGCATGTGACTCAACCCTGGCCAATAAAATTATGCATCTTCCCGCCATGTCCCACCCATCCTGGGCATAGAGGTCGAACCAATCAGAGCCCACTCTGAGACTTAGATTATAAGTAACTGAGAAAATAGGCAAAAAGCCTGGGCTGAAGTAGGTCACCTTGATGCCACAAGCAGAGGAGAATGTAAGAGACCAACAAAGGCTGAATACAGAGAAAGGAAAGAAGTGATGTCATGGGAACCCCTGGAGCCCACAGCTCCTGAAGCCAGGTGCTGTGCCCGGCAGTGGTATGAGCCACTAGCCCATACACACACCTTTAAACAGGGTCTCGTGTACCCCACTGGCCGGAAACTCTCTGCAGCTGAAGCTAGCCTCATTTCTTCTGCCTCCGAGTTCAGGGTTCACAAGCCTGTGCCACCAACACTTGCATAAATAAATACCCCTTCTTAAACCAGTTTGAGTGCCAAGCCCACAGTCCCTGCTTCCTAGCTAGAGCATTTCAGTGCTTTTACAAAGACACAGACCTTATGTTAAAAGTCCACACTTAAGCTTTGAGGAAAAATCATTCAATGTTTTCTTCAGATTTTTAAAAATATATTGCATAATCCATATCATTTTATATCCATGAATCAAAACAAAAACAATCATGCCATTTCCCCGTTTATATGGTTCACTAAGGATGGGTTCAACAAATCGGATCTTGCTTCCAGCATCTCACTCTGGCCTGTATGGGAAGTATTAAGCCCAGTTGTGTTTTTCCTTACAAAATGGTTTGGCTCCATCTTCAGACTGGCACCAAAGTGCACCAGGAGAAATTATATTTTGGTGCAGGCAAGAATCAACCCAAATTAAGTCTGTATGAAAATGCCAGGAAACCTGTTACTTTGTATGCTGATGTAAGAAAATTAAAAAAAAAAAAAAGACTGGGCAGTGGTGGCACACGCCTTTGATCCCAGCACTTGGGAAGCAGAGGCAGGCGGATTTCTGAGTTCAAGGCCAGCCTGGTCTACAGAGTGAGTTCCAGGACAGCCAGGGCTACACAGAGAAACTCTGTCTTGAAAAACCAAAAAGAAAAAGAAGAGAAAGAAGGAAAGAAAGAAAGAAGGAAAGAAAGAAAGGAAGGAAAGAAAAAGAAGAGGGTGCTGAGGCATGGGTGTGGTAGCACAACACATGAGGCAGAAGTAGGAAGATCTCTATGAATTCTAGGCGAGCCTAGTCTACAAAGTGGGTTTGGGGACAGCCAGAGCTACCTAGTCAGACCTTGTTTAAAAACAGCAAACAATGAAAAGGCAGGGCTTGGGAGATATTCAGCAAGTAAGAACATCCACCATGCGAGCATGAGAGGCCGAGTTCAAAGCCACAGCACCCGTGTAAAAGGCCTGTATGGAACCCCAGCATAGAAGACAAGACAGGTGCTTCTCAGGAGCGTCCGGGCAGCCAGCCTAGCCAAGTCAGCGAGTTTCCGGTTCACTGAGAGAACATGCCTCAAAACCACAAGGCCAGAAGCTACAGAGGATACCCAGCATCCTTCTCTGCACGTGCAGACATAGGTGTGTACCCTCCCCACACATGCACCTTACAGGACTTACATACGCAGGCTAAATAAGATACACATATGGGAGGATGTGGGGCTGTTATATTGTAGTTTTTCTGTATGTAAGTGAAGATGAATAAATCCTAAACAAGGGGGTTGGTTTGGTTTGATTTTAAACCAACCCATTTCACAAATACACAACCCTCCCCTCCCCCATACCTTCCCTAACCTTGAGAGAAAACCACCTGGGATTAGAGAAGCAGGAAGCCAGCACACACAGCTTCCGGAATAGACATAAGTAAATTCCAGAGTTCTGTTGTCCTGATCCTGTTTTTAGTTGTCTGTTTTTAATCCACATGAGCTGAAAGAAGCCCATGTGAGTAGATGAGACTCCCTTCACTTTGCAAGATTTTCTCTCGGCAGGCAGGTTAGAGTCCTCCGGACTCTCTGACCCAGGCTGAGAGACAACCAAATGCAATAAACGACCCTCAAACCTCACAGAGCAGAGCCCCTGGCCAGAAGAGGCTGCAATGGATGCAAGGAATTGGTTTTAAGCAATTAAAAAAAGGAGGTGCCCTTGACTTTGCTCATCATGCTACACAACCAGAGCCAACTTTACAGCACAACATGCACACCATGAGCCTGGCTTCCTCGCAATTCACCTGAGATTGTTACGAGTTGGTTTAAAATCTAATGACACACTCAATCATCTGCTTAAAAACCCCAGAGAACTGCCTGCCCCGGAAACAAAGTGCTGTGTAAGTAAAGGTAGGGAAGGGCCTGGGTAATAAGCAGGGAGAAAGAAGGCATTGGCAGTCACTCAGCTTCTCACGCTGGCTTTCTTAAGGAAACAGTGCCCATGGAAGCACAGCACTGACTTAGATTGGGAAGTGTCAGGGATGTGTTTTCTAGGTGACCCAGTGCTTTGAGTTCATAAATGCACTGTCCTTAAAGAAGAGAGGGCTGTTAGGTGTAGCACAACACAGCTGTAATCTCAGGCCTTTAGTTCAAGGCTACCCTCGGACACATATCAAGGTGGACACAACAGGATCAGAAGTCCAAGGTTGTCCTTGGCTTTAGAGTGAGTTCAAGGCCAGCCTGGGTTATGTGAGACAAGTTCTCACAGGAACTAGATAGATTAGATAGATAGATAGATAGTTAGATAGATAGATAGATAGATAGATAGATAGATAGATAGATAGATAGATAGATAAGGATAAAAAAGAAATGTGAGTCAGAAGATGGCTCAGTGGGTAGAAGATCTTGCTGCCAAGCCTGGTGACCTGAGTTGGATCCCTGGAGCCCACATGGTCGAAATTAAGAACCAGCTCCCTACAAGGCGTCCACGTTTGTATCCTGGCCTTTCAGGGCCCTCCACCACATACACACAAAATAAATAAACAAGTGTAATCAAAAGTAAAAATGAGCTTCCTCGTTTGAGGCGTGCCAGATATGGTGGAGTTCTCAAAAGACAACTCCACGGCGAAGGTGACCCCGCGACCTACCGAGAAGAGGGAAAACAGCATCCAGGTAGCAATCATGACCTGCTGCCCCCACGGTGACACCTAACCTTGAGAACCAGCTGCTCAGAAGGCTTCAGCCGGGTTTCTCTCTCTTTCTCCGATCTCACATCAGATGTGAGGACACAGCCGGCAGCCAGGTCACAGTGCTCAGGTGAAGCAGGACCAGCTTGTACCTTGCACCTGCGCGCTTGTATTGGCCAGACACTGCCCCAAGAAACCCAGAGTGCAACATGAACCCGCCCAGCTTCTCCGATTCAAAGCTACAGCTTGGAACCGTGTTGGAGCCTTCAAGGGCGAGTGAAATGGGAGTGGACTGTATTTATTTTTACCCACCTCGCACAATCATCTTATACTTATCAGCCTGGCTATGATTTAACAAATGTGGGCTATCCATTGAATTTAAATGATTTTAAAGTCCCAGGTAAGCAAGGCTTCTCTTATTGTGTCCATTAAGTCACCCACAGCTCTAGCTTGTTTTATAATGTAAATGGCAGAAAGTGACCTTTAAGACTTCTTGTAAAGCTGCTGGCTCTCCACAATAAGGAAAGGACACTGGACACTGTGTTTACAGTAAAGAGAAGTAACCATTGGCTCCAACAAAGGTCTCTTTACAAAGAAGGGAGAAAACCTGTTCCCAGGAGGTGAGGCCCAGGTACAGAAAAGACAGAGCAACTGGAGAAAATCAACAGCAATTGAAGGACAGATGCTCCTGTCACGGATCCTAGCCTCCTTCTGCCTTGAACTACATTGAAGGGATTTTTATTTTACATTGCACAGTTTCTTTTTTTCTTTTTTCTTCTTTTCTTTAAGCAGAATCGATGCTTAAACTTACAGTAGTATGGCTTCATTTTTTTTCCTTTCTTTTCTTTCTTCTCGTTTGTTTGTATGTTTTGGGGTGTTTGTTTGTTTGTTTGTTTGAGACAAGAGCTCACTGCACAGCCCAGGTTTGCCTTGTACAATCCTCCTGCCTCAGCCTACAGTGTGCAGGGATTTCAGGCATGCACCACCATGTCCTTAGCTTGGAAGTGAATGGTCACACGTTGCAATCTTGGTCCTCAGCCCATAGTGCTACTGGGATGGGGACCTTAAGAAGGTTGCTCTTACAGTGTAAGAAATTACTGAAGAAATTACTGGGGACATGCATTTGAAAGGGATATTAGAGGATCCTGACTCCATCTGTCTTGTTTTGTTTTCTGCCACTGAGAGGTGAACAGGCCTCATCTGCCATATATTTCCACCACGATGTCACCACTGTCCCAAGGTAACAGGGCCAGGGCCAGGACCAGGGCCAGCAAGCCCTAGTCCAAAGCTTCTGAAACTGTGATCCCAAGAAACCTTTCCTATTTTTAACGGGATAGATGTAGGTGTTTTGTCACAGTAATGGAGAGCTGAGTAACATCTACCCTGAGGTGATTAGATTCCTGCCATCTGTTTGAAACAGCTATCTTCTTTCTGCTGGTTCTACTAACATGTGTTGTATCATCTTTAAAAATCATTTCCATTCCACTGTTAAAAATACTGCCAGGCATACCTAGTCTTGACCTCAGCACCATTTTCAACAGGTAAAATACAGAAGGCAGGAACAGGTAGATCTCTGTGAGTTCAAGGCCAGCCTGGTTAACATAGTGAGTTCCAGAATAGCCACGGCCACCCAGTGAAACACTGAGGTGGAGGTGGCACTTGCCTTCAATCCCAGCACTTGGGAGGCAGAAGCACAAGGATCTTTGTGAGTCTGAAGCCAACCTGGTCTACAGAGTCCCAGGACAGAGCCAGGGGTGGTGAGGGACATGGTGGGGTGTGACAAGGCTTCTGTGAGACATAAGAGTAATAATAGGAAGACACTGGGGCCAAGAAGACGCGGTTGCCGACAGCTGTTGGTGCTTTGCCTGTAGCTGAGTATTATCTGGAATGAAAGAGGTCAGAGTAATGGGTGGAGTGTGTGTGTGTGTGTGTGTGTTTTGTGTGTGTATGTGTGATGTGTGTGTGATATGTATGTGTGGTGTATATGGTGGTGGTGGTGTGTGTGTGTGTCTTTGGTGTGTGTGTGATGTGTGTGTGTATGTGTGGTGTATATGGTAGTGGTAGTGGTTTGTGTGTGTCTGTGTGTTTTGTGTGTGTATGTGTGGTGTGTGTGGTATATGTGTGTGGTGTGTGTGTAGTGTGTGTGGTGTGTATAGTGGTAGTGGTGGTGTGTGTATGGTATGTGTGTGTGTAGTGTGTGTGGTGTGTATAGTGGTAGTGGTGGCGTGTGTGTGGTGTGTGTGTATGTGGTATGTGTGTGTGATGTGTGAAGTGTGTTCGTAGTGTGTGTGCGGTGTATGTATGTGTGTAAAACCCTAGAATCCTAGCTCCCACTGTCCTTGAATGACAAGGATTTGGGGGTTTGTTTTCAAGGACTAACACCCAAGACAAATAAATACACAATGTAGGACAGTGGTGGAAAATGCTGCCCGTGTCCAGATGCCTAACGGTGTCAACGAGGTTCAGACTGATGGGCCTGCCAAAGCCTGCACAAAGGCAGTGGTATCACGTAAACCAACTCTATAGGCTAATGACTGTATTCGGGAACCAGAACAAGGGATGCTGCACTATGTAGAGCAGACTGGTCTCAAAGTCACAGAGATCTTCCTGCCTCTGTCTCCCAAATTCTGGGATTAAAGATGTGTACCACTTCACACAGTTTATTTTTAATATTTTTAGTATTTTTAACTGTATGTTTGCACATGTGTGTATCTATGTGTGGGTGTGTGCATGAGTGTAGGTACCATTCAAGGGCATCAGGTCCCCTGGAGCTGCAGTTATAGGCACTTGTAAGCTACCTGACATAGGTGCTGGGAATCAAACCCAGGCCCCCTGGAATAATGGCAAGTGCTTTTAAACGCTGAGCCACGTCTCCAGCCTCCTACTCCTTCTAAATGTGATGTTTGGATAATATTACTTTTTTTTTTATATCAGTTTAGACACTATCGACTGGCTTTCCTCTTTGCTCTCTCACTTATATTTGCTTAAGAGCTTTTGATTCATTATTTTTATATGTATCTATGGTCACAAGTGTGCACATTTTGTTCTGCTTGCTTAAGCAGGACAGAATACAGCAGTACAGTTTTTAATGTCATATTTCCTGGTTTGTTTGTTTCTTTCTTTCAACACTCATAGTCCTCAATTGCTGAGTTTTCCAAGTATCTACCAACCATTTCAGAACTCCAGAACTATGCAACTTTTCAGAAGGATTTTTTTTTTCAAGACAGGGTTTCTCTCCGTGTAGCCTTGGCTATTCTGAAACTCAGTCTATAGATCAGGCTGGCCTCAAACTCAAAGGTCTACCTGCCTCTGCCCCCTGAGTGCTGGGATTAAAGGTGTGCACCACCAGACTTTTTGGATGGTTAGTGCAGCAGAAGATATACTTGTCTGCTTTGCCCCAGAGGACCTTGTATCATCTCCTGAGAAGGACCCCCGATTTTCTGCACATCCGCCTACTGCGTTGTTCATTCATACATTCACCTGGCTGGAGCACATCCTCCAGGTCCTCGCTCTACCTTTCTCATGTTCTCTTTCCTCTTAATGACCACCTTTATTAAGTTATATAGGCACAGACCTATAGTGCTTAGTAAGCCTATGGATTTATGGACAGCATCCACTCCCTCAAGTCCACCCTCTCCTTCTACAATTCCTCCCCGCACCAATCTCTTTCAGGTTGTTTTCAGTAACGGTTTTATACTTTTTGCAGTTCCTCAGCTGTCAGCATGAATTATTGACTTTATAGAGGAATCAGTCATTTCTTCCTACGCATGCTTTCACTGCATGAGAGCAACCTTCCCAGCACAATGACAAGGAAACTTACAGGGATCGGACTCTTCAGGGAGACCACAGTACTTCCCGCTGAGTCACATAGTAAATGGTGATACTTTTTCTTTCCTGATGGTCCTCCTTTCCAGAGTAACAGTGCAGCTTCTGTTTTGCTCTCCAGTGTTGAGAGATCACACCCAGGACTCCCCCAACCCCCACAATGCCAAGGGCTCCACCATGGAGTTGTATCTACCCCCAGCCTTTGAGTGGTATCTTATTTAACTCCCACTAACCATTCTAGCCTCTGTTGCTGGGTTAAGTACCCTAACAGATACTGACAGAAGTGAGGGAAGAGTTTCCTTGGCTTGCAGTCCAGGTTATAGTCCATCCTGGCAGGGAAATCGAGGCAGGAACTCAAGCAGCCCAGTCACAGCGTCTCCACAGTGAGGAACAGAGAGACGTGGGGCCTTGATACTCGGCAGGGATGGGGCCTTGATACTCAGCTAGCTTTCTCTTAAATTAGACAGTGCAGGACCCTGCCTATAAAATGGTGCCACCCACATTCAGAGTCTTCCTACATCAACTAACAGCCCAAGACACAACTCCCACAGACCATCCCGCAGGCCCACCTCGTCTAGATAATACGTCATTAAGATGTCCTTCCCATAGCTCAGTGTGGTGGCGCAGGCCTTTAATCCCCGCAGGAGGCAAGCAGATCTCTGAGTTCAAGGCCAGGGTGATCCACAAAGCAAGTTCCAGGACAGCCAGAGCTATTAGACACAAAAACCCTGGGGGGTGGGGAGGTGGGGAACAAGACAGGTGTCGACGACTGCCTTCCCAGCCAGGCAGAGGTAGATGGTGAATTTAAGGACAGCCTGGTCCGCAGAGCAAGTTCCAGGCCAGCCAGAGCTACATACCGAGAACACCCTTTCACGGGTGGATCTAGGTTGTACCACGACTGACAGTTCCGGTCAACCAGTACAGTAACTTAACCTCCAAATTTCTTCTCGTGACAGTGAGCTGTGTCTGATGCTTGGCCAATCCACCTGATGAACGAACACACCCACCTCACAAACCTGTGGCACTCTTAGGAAGCACCAGCCGCTGCTCTGGGGTTCCCCACCAGCAGCATCTAGACATTTCCGGTCTCTTTCATGGCGGTGTCTGCTACTTCCTGTATCACTGGCTATTTTCCTTCCTAGTCTGCTTCCTCTCCAGCTACAGTTGTTTCCTGAATACTTTCCCCATTCTGCCTTCACCTCCATCAAGAGTCTGACCGGATAGAAAACTGTAGCTTTGAAATAAAATGTTAGAAGACAGAAGGCAGACAGAAAGGTTTATATATATATATATAACAAATACAAGAAGCTCACCAGTCCTAAGCTGTCAGCTGGGAAGGCAGAGAGCCGACCAGCGTCTGCCAACAGTGCAAAGTACTCAGGAGTGTTTTGGCTTTCTCTGCAGTCTGACTGGGTCTCCTCATAGCCCTTCAACCTTTTGCCTCAAATTTTGCGACATACCCCCACTTCCTGTTCTGCCTGTAGTTGTAAATTTAGGCAAATATATATATGGGGTGAGGGCCTTATGTAGTTCACCGTAAAGATCAGTGGGTCCGTGAGTGTGGCAATAGCTAAAGAAAAAGTGTCTAGGTGAGAGATTCCAGGTACTAAACTGGATGAGAGCTGAGTGACAGGAAGCAGGAGCCTTCCTGCCTCTTGGGCTGGGTTACCACAGTCAAATGAGGCCTTGTCCATGCACAGGAAGGGTGGGCGCTCAGAAAGGGGCCAGACTGTAGCCCTGGGTGTTCTGAGGAAACGTCACGTTCATAGAGTATTGGCTCAAGCAGTTATCAGAACTCTGGGCCCTGCCGCAGAAGACAGAAGAGGCTGTGTGCTCTATTTTAAGAATGCCATCCACTTAGGAAAACATACTCCAAAAAGAGAAATACATCATTAGAGGCAACAGGCAAGCCACAGTGTTGGGCCCACCCTGGCCTTTCCAAAAATTCTCTCAACAATGTGAGTTCCAAAATGTAAACACAGTGGTGTGAGGTGTGAATTTAGCAGATAGTCTCCTCCTAAGAAAACCATCTTGGCTTTTATCGCTTTTCAGAGTGGAAAATCTCAAAATAATTTGATTGAGTATACCCCACCCCCACCCCAGCCCCATGTTCATTTTCTAGAAGGCTCTGGAAAATGAAAGCCATGAAGAGCCAGTTTCTCCTAATTTATTAAAAAGTTCAGTAAGCCAGCGGTCGGGAGGCAGAGGCAGGTGGATCTCTGAGTTCAAAGCCAACATGCTCTACAGAACAAGTTCCAGGATGCCAGCACTACACAGAGAAACTCTGTCTCAAAAAATAGTTCAATATTGTTTCTGTAACTCTACCCACCCACCCCCACTCCCCCCCTCCCGCACAACTCAGCAGGTGGTAGCAGCAGCTGCACACCCCCAGTCCCCCTCATCCCACCCTGCCCGCCTACTGCTTCCTCTGAGGAGTTTAGCTTCAGCTTATGGAGAAATTAACGAGGAGAACTTTTGCAGAGGAGGAATCAAAAGCTGTCCAGAATGACAGCTGTGGTGGTGTCTGTCCGCTGTCAACTTGACGAGATGCAGAATCACCATGCAGACAAACTACCAGGCATATCTGTGTGGAAGCTTTTGGATAGAGTTAACAGAGGAGGGAAAACCCCACTGTAAATGCCAGTAGCACCATTGCATGGACTGGGGTCCTGAACTGAATACAAAGAGAGAAATGACTGATCACCAGCATTCAGCTCTGCTGCTTGATGTAGGAGAGGAAAGTGCTGCGTTGACACTGCGCCTCCCACAGAGGTCATCCCCACCCTGTCACTCCCCAGCAGTCATTCTCCCTTTACTCCCCTGCAGTCATCCACATCACGCCCCAGCAGTCATCCCCCTTCACTCCCCTGCAGTCATCCACCATCACGCCCCTGCAGTCACCCCCCCACTCTCCTGTTGTTCTCATTATCCAGAACAGTTAGATATACCATATCAGCATCTTCTACAGAGTATGTCACATGAAGGAAGATGAAAATTCATAGGATGAATGGCTCCCTCCTCCATCTTTATTTTCCACACCCTTAGTATGACGGAACACAAGATGTCCTAAAAGCAACTTCTTCTGCCTGTTGGCATCACCCACATTAGTGGTGGAGTAGTGGTATCCAAGTTAGAGGCAGGAGGATAAGAAATTCAAAGAGTTTGAGGCTAGCCTGGGCTAGAAGAAAAACTGGGAAGTTGGGATTACCTAATACCCTAAACTTTATTTCTTTTAGGTTTTCAAGGGGTATGTGTGTGTGTGTGTGTGTGTGTGTGTGTGTGTGTGTATGTGCGTGTATGTGTATGAATGTGCGTGTACATGTGTGTGTATGTGCGTGTATGTGTATGAATGTGCGTGTACATGTGTGTGTATGTGCGTGTATGTGTATGAATGTGTGTATGTGCGTGTCTGTGTATGAATGTGTGTGTACACGTGTGTGTGTGTGTGTGTGTGTGTGTGTGTGTGTGTGGCTGGATCTCATGTCTACTAGGCAAATGTTCCACTACTGAGCTCCCTCCTCAGCCCCTATCTCTCTTGTCAGAGGATTAAACGGACATTTGCTCCCTTCCAGCTGAATGGCTGAGCACGCTACCATTACCAAGCCTTTCAAAGCACTATATGAGGATCTGCAAGTGGGAAAGATCTTTTGGCAGGCTAATGTAGAATAATTAGTGAAGGCGTCAGAGTACTGATTTTGAAAACAGGTGAGGTCATACTCTGTTCAGGCAATATTTCAAAAGAGCTACGCATGTTTCCTAAAATCAGTGGTCACGTGCACTTGCTATTGCTGGACACTTTTGTAAACAAGATACAGCTAAATGTATTTTAGCCAAGGGGTTAGGAGCCACCACTGCCCAGAGGAATGTTGAAGTAAATACTCCATGCACACCCACGGGTTGATTCTTGTCGACATTGTACAGGGTGGTAGCTGACCTTTGAAAGAATAAATATACCTTTGGCCATTTTTTTTTTTTTTAATGATCCAAGGTAACACTGGCACAAAGATGGAAGTGAGAGGCATTTGAGATGCCTTCCTAATTAAAGAAAAGCTGCCCACATCTGCAGACAGAGTTTAATTGAAAATTACCCCCTGTGCATGAAAACGAAATGAAATTACAAATGGGAAGCTGAGGATACCTAAAAATACTTTTTCATCTATACTTGAGAATACAAACCCTTCCCCAAGCTACTAAAGAAAAAAATTTTAATTTAAAATTGGGTGTAATCGTTTATGCCTTTACTCCCGGCAACGCCCAACCTCCTAGAATTTAAATTCCTAAAGAACTGACAAGCACAGGATGAGATGCCTGTAATTCCAACACTCGGGAGGCTGAGTCAGGAGGGTCATCTTCAGTTCCAGAGCATCCTGTGGTCTACAGTTTACTTGGTCAAGTGTTTCCTAGTATGTGTGCGTCCCTAGGGATAATCCCTAGCACCTGATATCCAAGGCATGGAGCTGAATGTCTGCCAACTCGGCTCTCAGTTCCAGAGGTAAAAGTCGAGGAAGGGAAGTTTAAGGTCACCCTCAGTCACAACAGCCCGAGCTATAAGAGAGTCTATCTAAAAAATACACAGGGGGTCTGCATGTGGTGGCTCACGCCTTTCATCCCAGCATTTGGGAGACAGAGGCAGGTGCATTTCTGTGAGGCCAGCCTGGTCTGCCCAGCAAGTTCCAGGACAACCAAGGCTACAACAAACAAGAACTAGAGAGATGGCTCAGCAGAAAGTGCTTACGGCTCTTACAGATGGCATGGGTTCAATCCCCAGCACCCACATCAGGTGGTTCCAAACCATCTGTAACTCCAGTTCCAGGGACCCAATACCCTTTGGCCTCCGTGGGTACCTGCATGCACATTCACAAAATATATAAATGTGTGTAGGTATATAACATGCATATAAATAAAATAACAAGTCTTTTAAAATTAAATTCCTTTCACTTATCATTTTTTTAAGTATGAGCACACTTAACTTCAGGATGAATCTTCATAGGAGAAAGAGGCATTCAGAAGTACTCGTGTGGGCTGGCGAGATGGCTCACCAGGTAAGAGCACTGACTGCTCTTCCAAAGGTCCTGAGTTCAAATCCCAGTAACCACATGGTGGCTCACAACCATCCGTGATGAGATCTGATGCCCTCTTCTGGTGTGTCTGAAGACAGCTACAGTGTATTACCCAAGCTGGGCCGGAGTGAGCAGAGGTCCTGAGTTCAATCCCCAACAGCCACGTGATAGCTCACGGCCATCTGTACAGCTACAGTGTACTCATACACATAAAAAATAAACAAATAAATATTTAAAAAAAAGAAAATAAGTACTTGTGTATTCAGTACACAGTAGCCAAGGCCACACAACAGGCCTAAGCTGCTCCCTGCTCTGTGAGGACCAGGGTTGATAACCACAGCCTAGCCTTCGGGCCCAGCCGAGTGGCTGCCTCAGTTCTACTGAGATATAGCTAAGCATGCTCATTTATTCATTGTCTGGGGGTAAGGCTGTGTCCTACAGCAAAGCTAAGCCGTCTCCAGAGATCACGTTGCCACATCTTGGCAATCAGAGACTGTACATTCAGTGACAGTGAACCCAATAACCACAGCCCAGCCTTCTGCAGAGGAAGTACCAGAAGCCTGTTCGAATCTAGCCTTCACTGGAGGAAGAGGGTAGGCCTGGCTCAACACTTGTCCAAGAAGCTTTGGACTTCCGGTATGAGGAGTTATGAAACAGGAAGACCCTACCCCAAATGTCAGAGACCTGAGGCTCAAGGTACAGTGCAGCTTGGCAGGCTGTTTGACACTGCCTCTCTGGAGACAGTGTCTCCTACCTGTCCAGAGGGAGTGCTGCTGTGCGCGACTGCCCTCCCCGGTAGAAAGAAAAGCACGTGACTGTGGAAAGAACACAACCTCCCAGGAAATGGAGACCGCCCAGAGCACCGTCACTGAATGTACAGTCTCCGAGGGCCAAGATGGGTCCTTCCTGTGGGTCCCTTCATTCTGTCTGGACACCTACTGAGGAAGAGAAGTGTCATGGGGATCCCCCTCTCACAGATAAAAGAAGGAAGGCTCAGAGAGGTTAAGGGCTCTCTCCTCTACCACACAGCAGAGATAGGTTAAGCTGAGTTTCAAACGCAAGACTGTCAGACTCTAAACTTCCACGTTAACTAGAGTCCCGAGTCTCTGAGCCCTTCTTATTCAATGTATGGTGGCTACCAACTCTGTCCATTTCTATGAAAAAAAAACCAAATGAGTGGAATTATCCTGTGACAAATGGCTAGGCCTGAGCGTGGGATCTAGCCTCACGCGTGGGCTACAGGTTATGAATGACCCCGAAAGTACACACTGAAACTCTACGCAGGGAGGTGAAAGGGAGCAACACAGCCACTGTACCTCGAGACACTAGGATCAGTTTCACATAAATAAATAACCCAGGAAGCGTGGCTTGAAGTAGGGCATGGTGGCACAAACTTCTTACTCCAGAAGTTATGAGGCAAGAGGACTGCTGTGAGTTTAAGGCTAGTTGGGGATATATAAGAAAATTCTTTCTCAATAAAGTAAATAGTTGGGACTGGGGAGATGGCTCAGTGGCTCAGAGTACTTGTGGTACTCCAGCTCTGGGGGGCTTGGGTCCTCTCTGACTCCTTCAGGACCCTGAGCTCATTGCACATAAGCACAGATATGAAACACACTCATACATATAACTAAGGATAAAATTAAGGGGCTGGGGAGAAGGCACAGTGGTTAAGACCACTGGCTGTTCTTCCAGAGGACCCAAGTTCAATTCCCAGCACCCATAAGCAACTCACAATATGACTCCAATTCCAGGGGATCCAATGCCCTCTTCTGGCCTCCTTAGGCACTAGACATGCAGGTGCATACATCCAGGCAAAACACCCAAATGAATAAGACAAATAAAAATGTAAGGTATTAATAAGAATAATTTAATTAAGTCTTGTTTTGAAAATTGGTTTGAGGTCTGTGCACAGCTCACAGGCAGCCTCAAAAGCCTTGTGCACTACTACATACTGCGTACACAGAATTCAGGATCGTTTATGGCTCCTCAGCAGAGTATACCTAACAAAGATATTATAAAAAAAAAACCTTAAAATAGTAAAACTCTAGAATGCATTATCTAGGTTTTTGTTTTATACTCTGGGTTCTAAAAATGGAGTAAGTATTGTTGGCAGTTTCTATTGCTAGCTTTACCCCTCTGAAAAGTGGTTTGGACAACCATGTCTAAGAGGTGCACATCACCTGTGCTAACTTTTGTTTAACCAAGGATGCTCATAAAAAAACAAACAAATGCCAGGCAGTGGAGGCGCACGCCTTTAATCTCAGCACTTGGGAGGCAGAGGCAGGCAGATTTCTGAGTTCGAGTTCACCCTGGTCTACAGAGTGAGTTCCAGAACAGTCAGGGATACACAGAGAAACCAGTCAAACAAACAAACCACTAAGTATAAGGTTTTTCCCTTTCTCTCTCTCTTTCTTTCTTTCTTTCTTTCTTTCTTTCTTTCTTTCTTTCTTTTTTTCTCTCTTTCTTTTTCAAGTGTTTCTCTGTGTAGCCCTGGCTGTCCTGGAACTCACTCTGTAGACCAGGCTGACCTCAAACTCAGAAATCCACCTGCCTCTGCCTCCCAAGTGCTGGGATTAAAGGCAAGCGCCACCACCACCCGACTTCTTTTTCTTTTTTAAAGGTCTACTTATTTACTGTCACTGTCTTCAGACACACCAGAAGAGGGCATCACATCCCATTACAGATGGTTGTGAGCCATCATGTGGTTGCTGGGAATTGAACTCAGGGCCTCTGGAAGAGCAGTCAGTGCTCTTAACTGCTGAGCGACCTCTCCAGCCCCAGTGCAATATTATTTATAAAGGCAGATACTAGAAGCCACAGCATCAGAGAGCTGCAGACATAACTCAGAGGTAGAACTCTGGCCAAGCACCTGGCGTGTGTGATGTTCAACCACCGGTTCCCCCAAGATTAAATAAATGAGGGTGCAATTGAGATAGCACAGAGGGTAGAGGGCTTGCTTTGAAAGCCTGAGATCAGCATTTGAACCCCAAGACCCACATAAAAGTAGAGAAACTGATCCCCAAATGTTGATCCCTGACCTCCACCCATGTAGGGTAGGTAGCACATGCACACCTCCCCTACATGTACAGTAACTAAATAAATAAGCACTTAAAAGAATAAAATAAATAAGAAGTTAGTAAATCACCTCTAATATGATCCACCTGACTAAACTCCAGTGGATAAGTATGTAGCCATTAAAGAACACATATACACACTAAATGAAAAAGTAAAAAATAAACAAACAGATATAATTTTGGGGGAAAAAAAAAGCACATATCAAGCATGACAAACAATAACTCATGAATGAGAGCCATCTTTAAAAGTCCTCTACAAAGAAGTGAACCTCCAGGCTGAGTTTTCTTTCCAGTATTTTTGCACTGTTTTTGTTGCTGTTCCTTTATTTTGTTTTGACCCAGAGTTTTGCTATGCAGCCCAGGTTGACTCCACACATAGCATCTTCCTGCTCTAGGTCCTTGAGTTCTGGACTGCAGGCCTCTGACACCATGCCTAGCATTTTCACAATGTTTTGTTTTCTTTTGTTTTGTTTTAAATCTACTTGATAGTGGGCAAGCACTTTTCCTAGCCAGGGAAGGAACGAATCACATGAACTGATCGGAGTGAGGCCACAGACACTTGGAGGTACCAGCTTGATGCTTCACATCCATGGAATGTGCATGGAGGACATCTAATCTAAGCAGGCCAAGCTCTGCTTGGAGCAGCAATACCACACTAGTAGCAGATTGGAATGACCTGTCTCTCAGTAGAATGACACTGGAGTGGCATAAGACAGGAACAACCCCCTCAGGGTCTTCCCATGATGACCCCATAGCTTTGATGGTGCTCAGGAGATGGGGTGGTTTGAATAAAAATGTCCCCGTAGCTAGTGTCGCTATTAGGAAGTGTGGCCTTGTTGGAGAAAGTGTGTCACTAAGGGGTGGGCTTTGAGGTCCCACACCCAGTGTGTCATTCACGTTCTATACTGCCTGTGGATCCAGATATAGAACTCTCAGCTATCTCTCCAGCACTATGTCTGCCTTGCGTACCACCATGCTTCTTGTCTTGATGATAATGGATGGAACCTCTGAACCCTAGTTAAATGTTTTCCTTTGCAATAGTTGCTGTGGTCATGGTGTCTCTTCACTATAATAGAAACCCCAACTGAGACAGGAGAATACTGCATTTCTTATAGTAATATTTTTCGTTACCTATTTACAATGCTAAAAATTAGAATTTTACTAGGGAGTAATTCAATCAGCAGAGTCTTGGCCCAGCATGAAGCCCTGGGTTCAATCCCTGGTTTTTCATATACCAAGATATACCAAGATGGTCATATACACCTGTAATCCCAGTACTGAGGAAGTGGAGGCAGGAGGATCACAAACCCAAGGTCATCCTTGGCTACGTAATGAGTTAGAAGTTATCCTGAGATATGAGACCCTGTCTCAATAGATTAATTTTAAAATTAAAATATATGACATGCATATATTTTTCTGAGACATAATGTTCTATTGTTTTTATTCAGTGAATATTTCCTTATAAAAAAACCCAACAAACAAAAATCCCAAACAACAAAAAACAAAACAAACCAAACAAACAAACAAAGCCAAAGCCAGCCTCACCTTTGATTAGATTCTAGTTCCCAGATTACAGAGCCCAGACAAAATGGTCCAACTCAGGGTCCCCAGTGCCATTCAGGTCTCATGTCACCAACCTCTTCCAGTGTGGGACACTTTCTGGACTCTTATGGCTCATAATCTTTGAACATCATAGCTATTTCATTGAGTAGTTTAAGATAATATAAAAGACAGAAAAATTTACAAGTAGGGTCGGAAAGATGACTCAGTGGATAAGAATAGCAATTGATCTTCCAGAGGACTCAAGTTTATTCCCAAGTTTTATCTTCCAAGTTTACTTCCTAGCACCTACTCTGCAGAGTTCGTCACTGCAACTCCAGTTCCAGAGGACCCAACCTTCTTCTAGCTTTGGTGGGCAATGTATTCACGTGCACAAATGCGAGAGCACATACACAGACACACTTGAAAATAAAAAAATAAGGCTGGAGAGATGGCTTCTCTGTTAGGAGTATTAGCTGCTCTTCCAGAGAACCCAGGCTCAATTCCCATCGCTCATGGGGCAGTTTACAACTGTCTATAGCTCCAGTCCCAGGAGATTGCCACGCTCAGATATGCAGATAAAACACCCATACAAATAAAAATAAATAAAAAATTAAAATATAGTAAAATAAAGTGTAAAACATCTTTTTAAAACTTTATAAGTAGCAATCAAGGCTCAGCAGTGAAGAGCACTGGCTGCGCTTCCAGAGGACCTGGGTTCAATTCCCAGCACCCACCCACACAACAGCTTGAAATTGTCTGTAATTCCAGTTCCAGAGGGTCCGACACCCTCACACAGGCATATATATCCAGACAAAACACCAACCCACATAAAAAATAAAAATAAGTAAATTTTTTTTAAAAAGAAGGCAAAACCAGTAACTCCCCCAAATGTGTTCACTCAATCCTTTTTAAGAAGCACATTACCATTTTCCATCCCAGCACTCGCTGAGGCAGAGGCAAAGTTAAAGGTCAGCCTGGTCCACAGATCGAGTTCCAGGACAGCCAGGGCTACACAGAGAAAGGAAAAACCCTGTCTTGAAAAACAAACAAACAAACAACAAAAGGAAGGAACCCCATAACAAGATTTCAGAACTTATACATACAAAAGATCTAGAGAGAGCGTCCCTATAATAAAAGACACAGACAATAAGACGTGTAAACTTTTATCCTGGAGGATACTGTTAAAGTGCGTACTACTTGTCCTCCATGCTTTGGAACAAGTAACTAGGAATATATTCTTGAAATTTCTTGCTTGTTCTTTTAGTCAAACATTTTTTTAAGATTTATTTTTTATTAGATATTTTCTTTATTTACATTTCAAATATTATTCCCTTTCGAAAAAAATACCCATTTCCTCCCCCCTCCCCCTGCTCATCAACCCACCCTCTCCCTCTTCTTGGCCCTGGTATTCCCCTACACTGGGGCATAGAACCTGCACAGGACCAAGGGCCTCTCCTCCCATTGATGACCAACTAGGCCATCCTCTGCTACATATGCAGCTTAGCCAAAAAAAAATTTTTTTTCTTTTTGTTTTCTTTCGAGACAGGGTTTCTCTGTGTAGCCCTGGCTGTCCTGGAACTCACTCTGTAGACCAGGCTGGCCTAGAACCGAAGTGCTGGGATTAAAGGCGTGCACCACCACCGCCCAGCTTAGCCAAACATTTTTAATTGAGAGAAAAACAAGCAAGGCTTACCCTACTGGAAGACTGGATCACCTACCCAGTGATCTAGACAGTGTCACAGGCACACAGGGTAGCTTCTATATTAAAGTCCTATCCATCCTACTGGGCTCAGTGTAGGTCAGGAGGCACATAGGTCTCACCGGAGAAGACTTCCCCGTGGGAGATGAGCCTGCTGTCTTTTTATTTAAGCATCTCCTTACCCAAAGGCTGCATTTCCTGGGAGGCAAGGCCAACAATGACGCACTCCTGCCCAAAGCACAGTAGATTAAGATGGACTCAGCGATAGAGGCCTCGGGGCTGAGTGCTGAAGTCTCACTGTGCTTTGGAATGTATGAGGTCATTACAGAGAAAGGCAGAGCAGACTGTGATTTTCCTATCTTGTACCTGGCAAGCCCAAGAGTGGAAACCTTCCCTTAGGCAAAACACTACCATGGGGGCTAGAGGCTGGGTGAAGTTGTCTAGAAACAAGTAGTGTCCCTCACTTCTCAGTCCTTGCCTCCGATTTTCTATTTTCTAACAAAATGATTCATGTCAGAGAATCAAAGTGGAGTTGGCATTGCAGCTTTACCACAGAAGGAAGGAAAGGTTTGTCTGAGGTGCCTCATTAGAGGAGACTTACGGTAGAAGTTGTGGGGCAGGGTGAGTAGCTGAGAGGAGAGCAGAGGTCACAAGGAAATAGGGTGAACTAACCCAAGGACAGTTGGAAAATGGGGCTATCTGGCATGATTTGAAGGTTGGCAGTGTTTGAAGGCCTTCACTCACAGGGGCAGATTGTCCCTCCAAGTAACTCACACACCGATAGTGCATTTTTGCCCCTAAACAGGACACTCCCATCCTAGGGCCAGCTCCAAAGCTCAGTGAAACCAAAGTCTCCTCCAGGTCCAGCTCCATCCTCTCAACAAACCCTTAAGATGCCAGAGGGCAAGACAAACTCTTCCTCTTAGCTCCACCTTCAGCTTTTACTCCCTTTTTGCAAAAGACACCAGTGGCTGAGTCTATCATCCACTTGGTTCTAGAAAGATCTAAGCTCAGCCACAGTCCTCTGAGATCAGTGAGATCAGTGATTTGGTTCCTGGGTTTTACTTCCTTCTTTCTTGCAAGGTCCGGAGGAAGTCCACCATTTCAAGAAAGAGTAAACAGATCTCCTTGAGGGTCTGTGGAGAGGATGTGGCAGGGGCTCATTCGATCATCCTCCACAGGGAGGGGAAGAGGCGTGTTGCAATGAGCTCCTCTTCAGTTCTGGCATCTCATGGAGACTGTCTTATTGTTTCTCTTTGGTGCCACTGTGGCTGCAAGTTGCTGTTTACGAGAAGCAAGAGTTGACTTGGTAAATTCCCGAAGCATAATATAAATGCCAGATCTTAAAGGTTGTGGTGGAGTCCTGCCCTGGCAAGAACAGGAAGAGAAAAAAAAAAAAGAGGGATGGGAAGGGAGCCAGCAGGGGTCAAACCCAAGGTTAGAGGAAAAGGAACCATTTTTTTTTTTATCTTCACTGCAAGTGACTCCAAATCCATCCTCTGGGTCCCTGAGAGACTACCTAAAACAAGATTGGTCAGGAACACTTCACTTTGTGTACACATTAGATCCCATATCTTAATATGGCATCTATGCTGATTAGTTTTTGGTCAACCCGACCCAAGGTAGAGTCACTTGGGAAGAGAAAACAGATGAGGAATTCCCTCAATCAAACTGGCTTGTATGCAAGTCATTCACAGACTTTTTTTCTCGATTGATGATTTCTTTGAGAACCCCAGCCTCCAGTTTGAGGTGCCAGTCTGGGCTATATTAGAGCAGGTCGAGCAAGCCATGAGGAGCATGCCAGTAAGCAGTGCTCCTCTGTGGCCTCAGCTCCTGCCTTCAGTTCTTGCCCTGACTTTTCTCAGTGATCGTACTGGCTGGTTTTGTGTGTCAACTTGACACAAGCTCACAAAGAAAGGAGCTTCCCTTGAGGAAATGCCTCCATGAGATCCAGTTGTAAGGCATTTTCTCAGTTAGTGTTCAAAGGAGGGAGGGCCCATTGTGGGTGGTGTCATCCCAGGGCTTGAAGTCTTGGGTTCTCTAAGAGAGCAGGCTGAGCAAGCCAGGGGAAGCAAGCCAGTAAATAGCATCCCTCCACGGCTTCTGCATCAGCTCCTGCTTCCTGATCTGCTTGAGTTCCAGTCCTGACTTCCTTTGGTGATGAACAGCAGTGTGGAAGTGTAAGCTGAATAAACCCTTTCCTCCCCAACTTGTATTTTGGTTATGATGTTTTGTGCAGGAATGGAAACCCCGACTAAGACAGTGATGGTCATGGTCCTCATCCCAGTAACAGAAAGCTAACAAGGTGTCTGAGTGCCCTGGCCTGCCCTTTCCAGGGTAAAACATTAGCAAGAGTCACCACCTTACTGCATGGGAGGCAGAGGAACTTAGCCTTTCATCTTTTCCATTTCTTCAATTTCCTGCCTTTGTCTAGATTTCAATACCAGTAAGATGTCTAGTGCTAAGACTATGTAGACAAGTAAAGCAGATGACACACACCTTTGGTTTTCCTGAAACAAAATAAACCTTGAAAAATGAACATGGAAAGATGGGTATTATCACTTAGTATATAAGTTGTTGAGGGAATTAAGTTTTACATAAATGTTGACTTCCTTTTTCTCTTCCTGCTTTCAAAATACAACTAACAAATGGTTTAGCCAGAGCCAGGCTGGTGGGTAAAGGCCCAGAACCCAGAGAGTGGAAGCAGGAGGAGCAAAAATTCAAGGCTGCAACAAGTTACTCCAAGAGACTCTATTTAAAAAAAGAGAAGGAGAAGGAGGAAGAGCAGGAGAAGGACCTGCTCCTTGAGGGGCAGGTGGAGGAGTAG
>NW_022196900.1:18600184-18605425 GCF_008632895.1 Mastomys coucha | reverse complement strand
GAGGAGGAGGAGGAGGACCCAGTGAGATGGTTCTTAGGTAAAGGCACTTGCACCTGCTGCCAAGTCTGATGACCAAAGTTCAATCCCTGGAACCCACATGGTGGAGAGAACTGACTTTTGTAAATTGTCCTCTGACTGACACACACACACACACACACACACACACACACACACACACACATACACGCACACATTTAAAAAATGAGTGATGCAAAATGTAATAACAGCATGCCCAAGATTCAAGAAGATATGAAGAAATGTCACATTATAACTAGGGTCAAGAGCTTGTCTGGGTGGGTGGTATGGCCTTTAGTCTGCTATTGAGCAGAGCACAGAGCTCAAACCCCTCTCATTGATTTTATTAAGCTTTGAAAACAAATTATCACTGGGCTATGACAGGGGCCCAGCTGTACAAGTCTTACTCCTCTTATCTGTGAAAATGAATGGACTCGACCAAATGATTGATAAGAACCTTTTCTTCATTTCTAAAACTTAAAAGATGATTATTTTAAAATTTGTCATTATTCCTTGGGATTATCCAGCTGGCTGCTGCCAGAAAGCCTCCCCCCTGGAGTTGTGACAGATGTGTCTGACCTTGAACCGCTCACTCACATCTCTTGTTTCTTGGCTTCCTTTCTTTCTTTTCTTCTTTTTTTCTTTTCTTTTTGAGAGAGGGTGAAGGGACTATGGCCAACTCAAGAATGGGGGGCATGGTTCTATCAGACCCTGCCCTTCTCCCCAATTCCATCTGCCTTGCTAAAAAACGGTTAGATTACATTCCTAAAGCTACCCCCAAGAGCTATTCTTTTCTTTGGCCAATTCCTCCCCCTGAGGCTGACTACTACCAAGATTCAACTATCAAAGAATTGAAGTAGAGCAATCAAAAGCCCCCTTTGGCTCACCTAATTAGCATGCCCAATTAAAATTAAACATCTCATCCTAATACAGGGCTTTCACATTTTACTTTTGTTATTGTTGGTTTGTTTGTTTTTTGAAAGACAGTGTTTGTCTGTAACAGTCTTGGCTATACTGGAACTCACTCTGTAGACCAGATTGGCCTTGAACTCACAGAGATCCACCTACCTCTGTGCTAGTGCTGGGATTAAACTTGTGAGCTACTGCCTCCCATTTTACTTTCATAAACTGCCTTTTGCCTATGGGCCACATCTGTGTCTCTCATCTCTATCTAGAGGCAATTCTGCACCCCACCCCCAGGATAAATACTGTACCCCTCTGCCTTGCCCCCTTTCTCCCCTCTTTTTTGTTCCCCTCTCCCTCTCCATTTTCTTCCCTCTCCTGTCTTTGTCTCTTATCTCTCTCTGCCTTCTGTCCCTCTGGGACAAATAAATCTCCTCTGTGCTGAGAATTTGGTCCTGAGGTGTTTTGAGTTGACGAGTATATCACGTAGTCTGACGAGTATATCACGTAGTCCAGGCTGGCCTTAAACTCCTTAGCTTCCTGTCTCTACAACTCAAGAGCTGGGATTATAGCATGAGTCACCGCACTGGGCTGTTTCTTTGTGTGCGGTGTGGCTTAGGCAAGGTCAGCACCAGTCCAGTCCTTGCCTGCTCAGGATTATGAATACACAGAGGTGGGTGAAATTGCCCTACAGCGGGCTCCATGCTGGGCTATCCCATCACTCTGCTATGAGCCACAATCACATGTTTCCTTCCCTCTGTGCAGTGTGCCAGGATGCCCATTGGGCGGGGATGCTGCCAGCCCCTTCCTCTCCAGGCGCACCGTTACTTAGCAAGCAGCCACCCACAATGAGTCAGGGCAATAAAGCGAAGGAAGGCATCCTTGATCTAATCAAATGACAATTTAACAAAAATAGAAATGAGCACTTGATTATGACTTATCCAAAATAAAATGCTCATAAACCTCTAAATCATGCTTGCATCCTCCTGATAAGTCAGACCACATGGAAACTGAAGCATGTGAGCAGCTACCAGGAGTTGCTGGTAGCTTTATCTCTAGCATATTCTTTTTTGTCTCTGCAAAGTTCTGCCATCAGATGAACCATAAGGAGATTATTTTTTTTTCTCCACACTTTATCCATATCTCTCAGTGTTAAGAGTAAAAAACGCAAAAAGAAATAGCTTGTGTCCGTTGATCAAAAACTCAACAGGAGTTTGTAGGATCACCTAGAGTTTACATTTCAGAGGCACATCAGATGGTGAAGATGGCTAAAGGTTCTGCTCCACTGAAAACAGGCAAGAAGACGCTGGCAAGATAGCTCTGCTACGCCGGGCGGTGGTGGCACACGCCTTTAATCTCAGCACTTGGGAGGCAAAGGCAGGTGGATTTCTGAGTTCAAGGCCAGCCTGGTCTACAGAGTGAGTTCCAGGACAGCCAAGGCTATACAGAGAAACCCTGTCTCGAAAAACCAAAAATAAAATAAAATAAAATAAAGATGGCTCTGCTAGTCATGGCACTTGACACCAAGCCTGGCCACCCAAGTTCAACCCCTGAAACCCACATGAAAAAATTATATGACATCACATACTAAAAAATGTCTGTCTAGAGACCAAAGTGCATCCTTTTGCTGTTACTGGGACAAACACATGTTTTGGAATCAATTCCAGGCAGGTATAGTGGCTCATACCTATAATCACAGTATTGAGAAGCCAAGGCAAAGGACTGTTGAGAGTTAGGAGGCTAGCCTGAGCTACAGAGCAAGACCCTGCCTCAGAAAGAGACAAAAAAAAAAAAAAAGGAAGAAAAACAAAAACTTCAAGTCAATGCATTTCATCCTAAATTTGGAGAAAGTTAATTGTCTTAGAAAAGACCATGACCAAAAGCAACTTGGGGAGGAAAGGGCTAACTTGGCTTATACATCCACATCATAGTCCATCCCTGAAGAAGTCAGGGCAGGAACTCAAACAGGGCAGGGACCTGGAGGCAGGAGCTGATGCAGAGACCATGGAGGGGTGCTGCTCGCTGGCTTGCTCCCTATGGCTCACTCAGCCTGCTGTCTTATAGAACCCAGGACTACCAGCCCAGGAATGGCACTACTACTTATGGGCTGGGCCCTTCTGTATCCATCACTAATTAAGAAAAATGTTCTATAGCCAGATATTATGGAGGCACTTCCCCAGTTGAGGCTCCCTCCCTTCAGACCACCCCAACTTGAGGCAAGTTAACATAAAACCACCCAATACAGAAATTTATATTTATTGAAAACTAAGTATGTGACAGACACTTGGTAGATTTTTATGCTTTATATTACTATAACTATTATTTTTATTTTATTACTTTAGACAGTGTCTTGCCATGTAGCCCAGTCTGAACTGAACTCAAACCTAAGATTCTCTTACATGGGCTTTCTGATGCTGGAACTGGAGGTACAGACAAATGGTGCAGGGACCAGGACCCAGGCCCTCTAAAGTAGCAACAAGTGTTCTTAATTACTGAGCCATCTCTTCAGTCCCTTAAATTACTTTTTTAGTTTGGTTTCTTTTTAAGGAATTGATTTTTATGTGTGTGCAGTGTATGTGCATTGATATTGGAGTGTGTGTGTGCATTGATGTTGATATTGGTATGAATGTACACATGCGAGCACATAGAAGCTAGAGATTGATGTTAGGCATCTTCCTCTATGAATCAATCTCTACTTTATTTTTTGAGACAGGATCTCTCACTGAACCCATTGTTCACTTATTGTCTAAACTGGCTGGCCAGTGATCTCTGGGGACCTACCTGTCCTCAGTCTGTCAACACTAGGGTGCCATGCACTGCCACACTGGGATTTGTGTGGTGGCACACAAGAACCTGAACTCAGTTCTCATACTGGCTGGCACCCTACCAACTGAGACATCTTTCCAATCTCAAGAAAGCTTCAGTCTTGGCCAGACAAAGGAGGTGCATGCAGGCTTCTAACTCAGTACTGAGGAAGCAGAGTCAGGACCATCTCTGTGAATTCAAGACCAGCCTGGGCTACGTAGTGAGCTCTAAGACAGCTAGAACTACACTATGAGACCCTGTCTCAAAACAAAACAAAACAAAAACCTCCACCTAAGAATACCTCAGTCCCACCTTGGGAATAGCAAGAACTGGGGAGCCATATGACTTCATAACGAGTGTGAAGTGCTACGGATCCCACTGTCACTGCATTTAGCAGTCACACTGTCATCGATACCCCCTTTTCATGATGCTCATTTAAATGCCTAATGAGGACAAAAAAAAATAAACCACAAAACCAGCCAATCGAAAGCTGCTGGAGGCCTCATCCCTTTTAACTAATGCAGTATGAAAGTTTATTTGAAGAAAGTACAAAACCCCAGAGGATTGTGGAATAGTGATGCAAATCAAACCAATCTGGGAAATGCCCACTTGTTAAATTCTCATTTGCCCAAAGCCATGGGAAGAGGGGTTTTAAACAATGGCGGCCACAGCATTGTCAAGAGATTTTCGTAAAAGAAATGCATCAGAATTTAGATAAAAAATGGGCAAGCTTCATTTCCACTTCAGAAAAGAAAATTTATTCTTTTTATTTTAATTGTGGGGCAGAGGGAGGGGGCTTGTGGGTATGTGCGCATGAGTGCAGATGCCCACAGAAGGCAGAGCCAAGGCAATGTGGGTCTGGGGAATTTCAGCCAGCTGTAGTAGCAATCAGTAAACATGCCTGTGACTGCTAAACCATCTCTCCTGTACCTTTTTCACTTTTAATGACAACTAGAAAAAGTAAAACTTAGGACAGAACAACATACCTTAGCAACATCACAGAGACTCAGTCATGCTCAAACAAAACTCTTAGCCAGGAGGGCTGCCACAAGGGCTAGCTTAGGCTGCACAATGAGTTTTGTTGTTGATATTGGCTATGAGGGGAAGGGAGGGAAAGATGCTAAAAGACCAGGAAGGGATGCTAAGGGAAGAGGAGTGCTGACAGAAAGATAACACCAGGATAACATGTGGATGTTGAAAGAGCCCCCAGGAGGATCCAAGAAGCCTCCCCTGACTTAACAAAACTCAGAAACTTTCCAACTGAAGCACAAACTATCAGGGCATGTGTGTGTGTGTGTGGGGGGGGGGTAGTCTTTATTAATCCCAGTAAACAAAACCGCAAAGCCATACGGGGCAGGGGGTGGGGGAGGGAAAGTTGAGACCTGCACATTTCTTCTCTCTCACAATATTAGCTTACAGCTTTGCAGCAGCCGGGGTGGAGGAGGAAATTCCCGGTTCACACTCCCCTCCCCCACCCCCCAGAGGCCTTTTAACCAGGTCTGTGTATCCCGGTTCACA
>NW_022196900.1:18589908-18599807 GCF_008632895.1 Mastomys coucha | reverse complement strand
CCCCCCCCCCAGGCCTTTTAACCAGGTCTGTGTAGCCTATTGTTGGGGTTGCAGCTGCTTTGTTTTATTTCTTCTCCTCACTGATAATGGGTCCAGTTGCCTTGAAGTCAACTCACTCTTGGGTGGGGAACACCCACCCAACAGACAAACAGGAACAAAGTGAGGAATGTTCTAGAGAGCGGAAGTTCTCAAGCTGTGGGTTATGACCCCTTTGGCAAACCTCTGTCCCCAAAAATATTTGCATTACAATTCGCTAATAGTAAAATGACGTTTATGAAGTAGCAACAAAAATAATTTTATGGTTGGGGGTCACGGCAACATGAGGAACTATATTAAAGGGCCGCAGCATTGGGAAGGTTGAGAACCGCTGTTCTGGAGGCTGCTCACACTCCAAGTCTACGCTCTAGAACACCTTGGGGGAGTTCTTTAATAAAAAAATATTTTATTCACCAGTTATCTTCATTACTTTATCTATAGTTTTTCAAGCCTTTCTTGTGTCTGAGGGTGTAGCTGTGGAGGGAGTAGAGTTCACGTGCTGAGCTTAATCTCCTGCGCACACAGGAAAGTAACCATTAGTGTTATCGTTACTAGAACACAGAGAGCCTTTTGTTATCTGGGATTAAAATAATCCACATATGAAGTCCTGAACTGAGAGAACTGCCCTCAATCCCTGTCACTCAGAGGAGACTGAGCCAGGCATCCATTCCCCCTGCTCTGCCAGGAGCTAACTCTCAAGTTAGAGACACACAGACTGGGTGCCGGGTTTCTCCTCTCTCTTCCCCAGTGATAAGAAAGTCAGGCTCTGCGCAATTTCATTATCAATTGTCTGATAAACGAAAGTCAGCACGGGGTCTCTGTAGCTGATAATGAGTCTCACAAACAGGATGCTGAGCTGAAACTGTCCACACAGAGTAATAGAGACCCAAAACACTTGGAAATGGCAGCATAGGCCTACAGGAAGGCACATGCCTTTAATCCCAGCACTAAGGAGGCAGAGGCAGATGGGTCTCAGAGTTTGAGACCAGCCTGGTATACAGTGAATTCTAGGACAGCTAGGGCTAGATATAGAAAGAGAGAGACCCTGTCAAAAAAAAAAAAAAAAAAAAAGGAGCCGGCAGTGGTAGTGCATGCCTTTAATCACTTGGGAGGCAGAGGCAGGAGGACTTCTGAGTTGGAGGCCAGACTGTTCTACAGAGGAAGTTCTAGGACAGCCAAGGCTACACAGAGAAACCCTGTCTTGAAAAAAACAAAAAACAAACAAACAAACAAACAAACAAATAAATAAGTATGGGAAAGAATGCAGATGTTCACATTTTTGGTCATACTAAGTGAGAAGGAACAAATCTTACAAACAGCCCAACAGTGTTTGGCTCCCTGGTTCTCAGGACTACATGCTAGTTTGTCGATTAAATCCTGTACCCATGTATGTTCCCGCGAGTTTAATCCTCCTAAACATGAGCTAAGTACCACTCTCCAACAATTCAGCTAAGGATACTGAACTTATCAAAGAAAGTTCAATGTGCTCATACTGACAAATGAGAGAGCCAGGATTTGAAGCTGGTTCTGGAATCTCTGTTTAAAGCTGTCGTCTGGAGGGAGAGCCCTTCCTCTGCTGTGTAAGCCACAAGGCTTACCTGTCATTCTGTGTCCTTGCATCAGTGACCCCTTGAGTAGGCAGACAGCTCACATCATAGACCTTTCCACTCTGCACCGTTCCAGAAGGTTAAAATCCTTCCATGTAGGGACAGGGAACCCTTCCGAGCTCCTGGGGATCTTAAGGGATGGATCATGGCTCTCCCCAGCAAGGGCAACAAGATGAAGCACCCTCAGGACCATGGAAGGATGAGTGGATTTTCAAAACTGACTACTGCATACCATGACCTACTCATTATTTTTCTAGTCTTGGTATTGCAGCCCACATTCATTCAATTTTGAATGGGGCAAAAAACAGTGTGGGAGTGGTGGCGCACACCTGAAATCCCAGCGCTTAGAATGCTGGGGAAGAGGGGAGTGAGTTCAAAGCCAGCCTGGACTGTACAGCAAGTGCCAAGCCAATCTGAGCTATATAGCAAGACTGCTTAAAAAAAGGGGGGGGCATTGAGACAGCTCAGCTGTTAGAGGCACTTACCACTAAGCCTGCTGACCTGAGAGCGTTTAATCCCAAGAGTCTACACATTAAAGAGAACTGACTCTAGAAAGCAGTCCTCTGCCTTCACATATACACCACAGCATTCTCAATCATGGGCACACACACACACACACACACACACACACACACGATAAATGTGATTTTTTTTCAACGAAGGAAAGCTTAGTGCAGTAGCATATCCCTGAAGTCTCAGCTATGTTAGAAACTGGGGAAGGGAGGTGCTTAAATTCAAGAATTTGAGACTTGCCTAAGCAACATAGCATAAGGATGTTCAGCCGCAAAACAAAATGAAACAAAACAACAACAACAACAACAAACTCCTTAGGAAACCACAAAGGAGGATTACTACAAATACCAGGCCAGCCAGTGCTACTGTGTGAGACTCTGATTCAAAAACCATCTTCCTCCTACAAAAAAAGGTAATGGCTTGCCTGTAATCCCAGTACTTGGGAGACTGAGTAGGACCACAGAAGGACAAGGTCAACACAGGCAACACAAGCCCTCTGAAAAGCAATCAGCTAATTCAAGGGACAAAATCCTGCATTTGCTACAGTCTGGATAAACCCTAGGGACTATGCTGGGTGAAATAAGCCAGTCTCAAAAATCAAATACTGTGTGATTTGATTCATTTGAGGTTTCTAGGACAAACAAGTTCAGAGAGACTCACAGCAGGGTCTGGTTTGTGATTTATAGTTACAATGCCACTACTTGGGATGTGGAAGCAGGAGGATCAAGGGTTCAAGACCAGCCTGGGATACATAAGCACATCAAAAAATAAAAGAGAGAGAGAGAGAGAGAGAGAGAGAGAGAGAGAGAGAGAGAGAGAGAGAGAGAGAGAGAGAGAGAGAGAGAGAGAGAGAGAGAGAGAGAGAGAGAGATGCTTTGCTAGACCATTCATCCATACGCTTTCAGGCAGAAGTCACACTGATGTCTCAAAGCTGGCTCCCTAACAGAGAGTCATTCTGCTGATGTGGCACCAATGCTTTCTAACAGGATCAAGTCATTCAGGGCTGCCAGTGTTATGTGCCACACATAGAAACAAAACCACTCAGGTCCCTCTCAGAACATGCTCCATTCCAACTGAAGAAACATCAAAGACAGGGAAAGTCTGTCTTCCAGATTGTGACTGGCACCCTTCCCGATTCAGAAGTGTGGAAATGGAGATGTTGTCCCACGCAGCCCCTGCGCAGCAATTCAACTCACATCCTCACATCAGTCCAACAGCTAAGCCCACAGTCCCAGTGACCCAGCCTGTGGTGGCCAAAGGGGTTGAATCCCCCTGAAGCTGGAGTTACAGGCAATTGTGAGCTGACCAAGATGGTTGCTGAGAATGCAATTCAGCCCTCTGCAAGAGCTGCAGTGCCTCTTAGCCACTGAGCTACCACCCCAGCACCCACTAGGTTCTCCAGCAGTTCTCAGCTGATGGCTTCTCATATCAGAGATTTACATTATGATTCCTAACAGTAGCAAAATTACAGTTATGAAGTAGCAATACAATAATTTTATGGTTGGGGGTCATCACAGCATGAGGAACTGTGTTCAGGAGTCTCAGCATTAGGAAGGTTGAGATCACTATAATCAAATAGAGCATTGGACCTGCAAACACTGAGCTACCCCACTCTACTGTTTCGGGCTCACTGCGGTGGAGATCAAGGATGCACTGGGACCATAGGTCATCCCCTCGAGAGAGGACAGGCATGTTGCCACCCTGGGGTTTTTCTTCCCTGGCTTTCAAAATTCACTTTTACATGAGCCCTTGTTCAACTACAACCAAACCTTTCTCTTCTTCATTATCTCTTCTTTACTCCTTAGCTAGGTAGCTATGGTTCTTGCTGCTTGCTTCTTGAGTGTGCAATTTAGTACTAAAGTTCTTCCTGGGCTTGTAAAAATTAAGGATCAAAGCCATCAACATGAGGGCACCAACGTGATAGTTGGTCTGGTGCTACTAAGTATTCAAATGCTAAATTCTCTACCTCAAGATCTGATTGACCTGTTGAGGAGATTCTCATGTACATAGAGTAATGTTATGTAAACCCTACTCCCCAATTTAACGTGGTTAATTGGTTAGGAAAAGGCTAGAGCCTGTGATTGGACAGTGGAGAGAGAAAGGTGGGACTTGAGGATCAAGTGGAGGGGGAAGGATCTCAGGAGAGATCCAAAGAAGGAAAAAGGACACAGAGAGAAGAGGAGGCTGCCGAGAGAGGAGATGACCCATGAGCAGCAAGTTAACGAGGGACATATGGCTGGGATATAAGTTAGAATAGCTTAAAACCTGCCGAACCAAGGCTTACAGCTTGTAAATAAAATACCAAGATTGTGCGTCTTTTATGCAGGCTAGCTAGAAAATAATAATTCATTTTACATGGCACTGGATGTTAGAAAAAGAATCCTTACTGCCTTTACCCATGGGAGTTTTGAGCAATTCCTTCGAAGCCCCTGAAGAAGTGAACAGGCTTTAGGGACTCTCTCTGCTCTAAGTTCCATCACTTACCCAGGTTTCCCAGAGCCTCAAAGTTGACCACACAGGAGAGAGCAATGCACACTGCTATGATGGGATGGATTATGGGCCTCCTCCCACCCCAACTCTTCTGTTGAAGTCCAAATTTGAGGAGTTCACAGTCTGAGGTGAATGATGTCTTTAGGATGCATCCTCCTTTACTGTGACTGATGGTCTTATGAAGAGGACATAGTGAACTATGGCTGGAACCTGGAACTGTCCAGGGCCAGCAGACAGGCACTGGAAACCACAGACAAACCCATGGGGCATGCCAGGTGTGGTGGCACACACCTTTAATCCTAGCACTCAGGAGGCAGAGGCAGGTGGACCTCTGGGCGGTTCAAGGCCAGCCTGGTCTACAAAGCAAATCTTAGTGAGCTACCTGTCGAGAGATTGTCTTTTTTTTTTTTTTTAAAGATTTACTTATTTACTTATTTAATGTATATGAGTACACTGTAGCTGTCTTCAGACACACCCAAAGAGGGCCTCAGATTCTATTACAGATGGTTGTAAACCACCATGTGGTTGCTGGGAATTGAACTCAAGACCTCTGGAACCACTGAGCCATCTCTCCAGCTCCGAGATGTTGTCTTAAAGTAAATGGTAATAACAAAGTTTTGGGCAGGGCGTAGTGGTGCATACCTTTAATCTCAGCACTTGGAAGTTGGGGTTAGAAGGATCTCTGTGAATTCAAGGTGGGCCTGGTCTATACATTAAGTTCCAGGACAGGCAGGACGATGAGGCCTTGTCTCAAAAGTAAACAGAGAAACAAACAAAGTATTGGATAATCTAGCATTTTATAAAAATTTATGCCTGAAACTTCCTGTAACTCCAAGAGATCCAACACCATCTTCCGCCCTCTGTGGGCATCTGTATTGATGCATGCATACACACACACACACACACACACACATACACACACAGAAAGAGAGATAGAGAAAAGAGGGGGAGAAAGATAAACATCTTTATATTCTAAATGAATGAATGCTAAATTTTCTGTTATCTGCACAAGTTCAAGGTTTAGAGATAAATTAATTTGAGTTTTTAAATACTGTAGAAAAATTGCAAGCTTGTTTCACAGCTTCCATTCACAGTGAAAAGAGAGGGTAACCTTTATTTGTGTTAAACATCTAGAAGGCAAAAAAAGACAATATTGTAGCCTCTGAAAGCCAGAACACCAGGATTCAAATCCTGGCTTTGCCACTAGCTGTGCACCCTTGTTCCGTACACTACAGTTCCTGCATCTGTAACAATATATTGTATAACCTAAAAAATTGATATGATCTCAGCCTTTGGTGGGCTGAGGCAGGAGGATGGTGAGTTTGAGGCCTCGGCTACTTGGCAAAAGCTTAAGTACAGAAACAACTGTAATAATGCTATCTCCCTTGGAGGTTGTGATAAGGGTCACACGTGAGAACCCTCACGAGTCGCTTGCAGAAGCACCTGATACCCAAAAAACAATTTTTATTACCATTAGAAACTAGCTTAAGCACCTGAAAAAAAATAAAGTGTGTGTCTCTGTGTGTGTACATGAGTACAGGTGCCCACAGACACCAGAAGACAGTATTAGATCTCCTGGAGTTACAGGAAGTTTTGAGCCCTGAGATGTGATACTCAAAGTCTAACCCTTTGCAGCTGCAACCCACTTTAAACTCTGTGGGAGATCAAATTCACCCCCCAAAAAAACCCTGACAACACATTTGAGCTACAGCTTTCTAAGTACACTGGCAATCTGAGACTGTGACCTGTGCTAAAAGTTCACAGTTGTATTAAATTGTTGTCGTCTCATCGTGTTCTCTCTTCTGTTCCTAAGTGCCCTCGGTTAGGGGGCTGAGGCAGGTGAGCCACGAAGAGTTCCAGGTAAGTTTAGACTACAAAGTGAAACTCTGTCACAACACCTTCCACCCTCACAAAAAAAAAAAAAAAAAAAAAAAAAAAACAGAGACCCAAAAGAAAGCAAAACCTACCGACTGATGATTACAAGGCTGAATAAGATGCACATAGTCTGTAGCAATCAGTAAGTTAGTGATTATAGTAGTAAAATACACAGGCTGGGCATGATCAAGATACCTGCATTCCCACTACTTGGGAAGGCTGACTCGGGAGAACCTCTTGAGTCTAGATGCTCAGGGTTATCCTGGGCAACACGGTGAAAAACAAACTTATGCACAACAGGCCAGGCCATACCCCAGCGCTCTGACCTCGGGTCTCTTCCTCTTGCTCACGGACCTTTTAGACTGGCATATTTTTAAATTGGAAGCTAAGGTATAGCTCTCTGGTAGAGTACACACAAAGTACAGACAAGGTACCCAGCACCCTGAGAATGATTTTATTGAGCTATTGGGGATAAGGAGGTAGATTGGATCACAAGTAGAGCATTTGTCTAGCATCCATAAAGCCCTGGCTTCGGTCTCCAACACCGTACAAAACCAAATGTGGTTGTACACACCTATATTTCTCGCATGTGGGAGAAAGACAGGAGAATCAAAAATTCAAGACCATCTTCAGTTTCATAGTGAGTTCAATGCCAGCCTATTCTACATGAGATCTTGTTTCAAAAGACAACAAGAAAAAATTAATCAGTTGGAGATGGCAAGCCTTCCCTGTGATGACCTGGCGGGTTGCCTGGGCCACTCCCCTTTTACAACTAGAATGGCTCCTGGTTTTCTTCACTTGGGGCCCTTTGGAACAGATAAGCTAGAAAAGCCCAGGCTTCTCTGCCTTGAGAAGCCACATTCCACTCTGACCCGAGGCCCAGAGCTCTTGCTCCTATGCTGGGACTGAGTGAGTGTTCGCAGCCAGCTGGGCGCTGCCCATGCCCTCTTTCCCAGACAATGGCCCTGCCTCTCATCTATAAGGAAGATAAGCATCTTCCAAGAGAAATAGCACAGAATTTGCAAAGGTGTTCCTTTCCTTGGGCTGACCCTATGATAAATCCCGTTTCTTTTCAAAACCCATCAACAACTATCTATTTAACGGGTGATTTCAATTAAAAGGTAGCATAGTGTGACTCTTCTACTAGTAAAGAAGGCAGGAGGACATGGGAAAGAGGGGAAAATTGGAGTAAAACAAGAAAGTAGGTTAAAGTAGCTGTAGCAGGCCTTAAGGGGACTCTTAACAGATGCTGACTAACGGGCTAAGGATGTAACCCAGAGGTAGAGCACTTGCCTGGTATGCCAGAGGCCCTGCAGATAAACAATGGATCTTTAATGGATACAACACCACCTCAAAACATTAGAGGGACGGCTTCAATGCACAGTAAGTGTGTGGGTTCAACCCAGGTCTTTGGTTCAAAAGAGAAAGGAAGAAAGCAGAGGGGACAGAGGAAAGAAGCTCAGCATCTAATGAAGAGGGTGGAAAGGAGGAAGCTGTAGAGTGCCTGGCAGTGGTACCCACGGGGCTGAGAAAATAAAGGCTCTGAAGGAGAAAAGCAGCAGCAGGGATTCCGGGGGTGGGGGGAAGGGGTGGTGGTGGTGCAGAGATGGAGGAGCTGCAAGTCCCCACTTCTGCATCCCGTCACCACCACCCCCCACCCCCCCCCCACCCCGCTTCCCCAGCGTGGCATTTCTGCCCCTGGCCTCCAGGTGGCATAGCTGGCCTAACAGAACCTGCTTGGGTACTGAGAGCCAGGACTCAGTCCCGGGCAAGTCTCAGGAGTGAAAAAGAAAAGGCCAAGCAGGTGCTGACTGATGGCAGGGTCATCCAATGGGAGCCTCATCTCAGCCTCTTGTTTAGAAATCTACTCAATATCCCGGTGTATCCTGGGTATTTCTGATTTCTCTTTCAGGTCCCCAGAGAAAGTTTCACAGCCGCTGCACAGGGCACTGCAACGAGCGACATCTCATCTAAAACATCTAGGAGTTAAGGTCAGCAGCCAGACTAGGGATCCCTTTCTTGTTTTGTAAACGGTGATACGCTTGAGTGTTTTGTTTAATTTTTTATTGTTGTTGGGTTTTATTTTTATTACGTGTTTGTTTGCTTTGAGACAGGATCTCTCTATGTAGTCCTGGCTGTCTTGGAACTACAGAGATCTACCTGCCTCTTCCTCCTATGTGCTGGTTATTTTATTGTTAAATAGTCTCAGGTAGCCCAAGCTGACTCATATTCACTATGCGGACAAGGATGACCTTGAACTTCGGATAGTCCTGTCCTCATATCCAGAGTGGTGGGATTACAGCTCCATATAAGCAAACTCTATATAGGGGATCAGACCCAAAGTTTCATGAATGCTGGGCAAGCACTATACTGACTGAGACATCCTCAGCTGCAAGATCCTTTTTAGTTTGATTTCTTTTCTGTCTATCTATCTGTCTGTCTGTCTATCTTTCTTTTTCTTTTCTTTTCTTTCTTTCTTTCTTTCTTTCTTTCTTTCTTTCTTTTTTTTTTTTTTTTTTTTTTTTTTTTTTTTTTTTTTAGATAGGACCACAATAAATACCCCTGGGTGGTCTGAAACTTGCTATGTAGACCAGCAACCAGAGTTGAGATTTCAAACTCACAAAAATCCACCTATCTTTCTCTATATATTTATTTTAATATTACATTTATTTTTAATTATGTATATGTTTGTGAGCCTAGATGTGGATGTGTTTATGTGAGTTGGGGGCCAAAAGAAGTATTTGGAGTCTCAGGAATTGGAGTTCCAGGCAATTGTGAGCTGCCCACCATGGGCACTGAGAGCCAAACTTGGGTCCTCTGTAAAAGTAATATGTGCTGTCAACCAGCCCCAAGGCCAAGGTTTCTTAACGTAGTTGTTATTGATCTATGGGGCAGGAGGATTCTCTGTTGGGGTGAGGAGGCTCTCTGGTGCACTGCAGGATGCTTAGATGCACTCTGGTCTATATCCACTCTCCCAACCTCAATGAAATAGGCTCATCTTTCAGAACCGGTCTGATAACTTGAGTCCCAAGGTCTAGACAGTTTTCATGCCCAGCCTACTCCCAAATCTAAAGAAAAAGAACTTCCCTGCAGCCATTTTGCATACAAATCCTCAATAATTTGGTCAAAATGCAGATTTTTACTCAACAGATCTGAGACGGACATGGGTCTTATCCCCCCCACCATCAAATGCTGGGTCTCCACACTAGGTTCATCATACCCTGTGGCAGTTTGAAAGGCAGTACCCAGGCTCCTATTTAGAAAGATTTCTTCAAGTTCACAGCCAGCCTGGGCTATAATATGAAGTTCCATCTTAAAAGAAAGGAAGGAAGGAAGGAAGGAAGGAAGGAAGGAAGGAAGGAAGGGAGGGAGGGAGGA
>NW_022196900.1:18569641-18589700 GCF_008632895.1 Mastomys coucha | reverse complement strand
GAGGAGGAGGAGGAAGAGGAGGAGGAAGAGGAGGAGGAGGAGGAGGAGGAGGAGGGAGTAAAGAAGAGAAGCACACAAAAACCAGAGTGTGATCCTAGTCCTCACATCTCTGCTAGGACTCTGGGTTCCCAGAATCCTCATCCCTATCATTTTAGGAATAACAGAACTATATGCACTCATAAACAAGGTGCATTCCTAGGAAAATCTAGTTAGTGCAGAGCTAGGGTCCTTAAGCAGGGAAAGGATGCTGGATCATCACTGGGCTTGAGCTGCACAGTCCCCTCTATAGACATTTTGAGGGGGGATTTCCCCACAGCAGTTATTAATGGAAAGGACAACTATCTAGAAACTGTGTCAGGGATAGGCATGCTCTACTTTCTAAATCGTTTTGTATGGGGGCTCCTGGTTATTTTTTCAAACCAACATGCTTCATGGAATGTTCAGGTCCATCTAAGCCTAGGAGAGCTGGCTGCTCTCATCTGATAGAGCCATTTGGAGTAAGCATAGAGAATACTTTTCATAGGTCTGATTTTTTAAAATGGGCTGACAAGATGGCTCACTGAGTAGACAGCTTGCAATGAAAGCCTGCCAATCTGAGTTCTATCCGTAGGACCTGAGTAGCAAAGTTAGTTGTCCTCTGACCTCCATGTGTGCATCATGACATGCACATGCCCCTACACTCATCATACATATAAACAGTGCTAAATAAAACTTTAGGGTTGGAACCAGGCAGTGGTGGCGAACACCTTTAATCCCGGCACTTGGAAGGCAGAGGCAGGTGGATTTCTGAGGCCAGCCTGGTCTACAGAGTGAGTTCCAGGACAGCCAGGGCTACACAGAGAAACCCTGTCTCGAAACAAACAAACAAACAACAACAACAAAAAAAAACTTTAGGGTTTTAGAGTTAGTAGATAGGTAGCTAAAGGCACTTGTTACCAAGCCCGAGGACCTAAGTTTGAACCCTAGAAGCCACATAGTGGAAGGATAAAACCTGCTTCCACAGGCTATCCTCTACAGTGACGTGAACGAGAGCTCGAGTGTGCACGCGCACGCGCGCACACACACACACACACACACACACACACACACACGCGCGCGCCTGCTCGCACACGTGCATACTCACGAGTTCACAAGCACATGCACACATTTAAATATATATTGTAGGGCTGGAGAGATGCCTCAGCAGTTAAGAGCAATGACTGTTCTTCCAGAGGTCCTGAGTTCAATTCCGAGCAACCACATGGTGGCTCACAACCATCTGTAATGGGATCTGATGCCCTCTTCTGGTGTGTCTGAAGATAGAGATAGTGTACTCACATGCATAAAATAAATAAATAAATCTTTTAAAAAAGAAAAAATATATATTATAATAAACTGCCTTTTGTAACGTGTAAGAATTAACTCTAAATTAATTCTCCTGTTGCATTCACTTCATTAGGGTGCCACAAGACAATCCATGCAAGCATCACACTGCAGAGTGGACATTAGCTAGGCTTCTCAGGTTTTCCCTAAAACACTTTTATTCCAACTTCCATTGGAAATTGTCACCTTCTGCCTTAGCCACTGGAGTTTCTTCCCTGAGTTTCCTGTAGCGCTATGGAATGGAGAGAGCACCATCACACCGTGGGTCAGTGAGTGAACTTAAAGCCAAGATTTCAAGATTTGTGGCTACTCAAAGTGAAAGTAAAGATGTGTAAGAAAGGGTGACACATACGTGACACATTCATGACACATGTGTGACACATTACAGTTTCCATGACAAGAGGTTTTGTTTTTTTGTTTATTCTATCTTATTTTATTTTCTTTGGGTGGGAGGTTACAAGGGCGGGGGGCGGGGATGGATACAAAGGGAGGGGTGATGAGTGGGATTAGGGTGCATGTATGAAATTCACGCAAAAAAAAATCAATGAAAAGTTAAAAAAGAAAGAAAGAAAGACAGACAGACAGACAGACAGAAACAAACAAACAAACAAAGAGAGAAAGGAAGAAAGAGAGAAAGAAAGTAAGAAGGAAAGAATAGTCAATGCAGAGCCAGCAACAGGACAATGACTTGGAGAGTTAAGTGGGAGAGGAGGGGACAGGACGCCAGACAAGGCACACACCCCCAAGTAAAGAGGAAAGGCCATGAGGATGGCACCAGGCTCAGAAAATCTCCAGTCACCTTCTATATCAGTGCAAAGAGGGAAATGAGTGACAGACATCCTAAAAACAAACAAACAAACAAAACAAAGCAACAAATTCTGTAATGCCAGGACTCTTGTGACCCAGAGAAGGCTTCCAAGATTCTACCTCAAAATTCTAAAATAAACAAAGTCAATCTTCAAATATAAAGGATAGTTCAGCTGTTAATCTTTATGCTAGTGGCTAGGTTTTCGTTCATTCATTCATTCATTAAAAATAATAACAAAATAAAATACAATATAATAAAACAAAGACTATCACATTGACATTGGACAACACAAACCAACAGAGTTCTCAAAGAAGGCACAGTTATCAGACCCACTTGTTGACACATGCAGGAATCTCATAAAAACACTAAACTAAAGCCGGACAGTGGTGGCGCACGCCTTTAATCCCAGCACTTGGGAGGCAGAGGCAGGTGGATTTCTGAGTTTGAGGCCAGTCTGGTCTACAGAATGAGTTCCAGGACAGCCAGGGCTACACAGAGAAACCCTGTCTCGGGAAAAAAAAAAAAAAAAGCACTAAACTAAGTATAAGAAAGGCATGAGCCCTGGTGCAGACCGGTGCAGGCCTGGTGCATGCTGCTTCAGTCTCTGTGAGTTCCTACGAGCCTTTGCTCATGTTGATTTAGAGGGCTCTGCATTCTTGATGTCCTCCATCCCCTCTGGAGGACACCACACTCTTTCTGTCTCCTCTTTCTTGGGGTTTCCTATCTCTGAGGGATGGAATTTGATGGAGACATCCCCTTTAGGGCTGAGCATTCCAAGATCTCACTCTCTGCTGGCTGGCCGTGAGTCATTGTATCTGTATCCCATCTGCTGCAGAGGAAGCATCTCTGTAGACTGCTGAGCAATGAACTGTGAGTACACATTATGTCGTTAGGCGTCTTTTTTTTTTTAACCCTCCCTTTCTTACTTTCTTTCTTTCTTTCTTTCTTTCTTTTTTTAAAACCCTCCCTTTCTTACTTTCTTGCTTGCTTGCTTGCTTTCGCTTCATAGAAAATCCACCATCAGTTGTTGGGTTTGTAAGTGTAAATGAAACACTTCCTATCAAAACTTACTAAAATTGTTGAACTCCATACGTTAAGTAGTCTCTTCCAAGTACCAGTGGCTAGCACAGAACCCATCCAGTTATCTAGGCACATCTGCGACTCCTGTTTTTCACATCAAATAACAGTCATTCTAGGAGCTGACTGGAGTCGCAGCATCAGTTCTACTGATGTTGTAATATGTGGAAATGTATTACAAGCAAGGAACCAGATAGCAAACCTTTGGACTCGAGGAATTAATTTTTCAGCAATGCTCCTGTTTCACCTATTAAAAATCTACTTAACCTAACCTTCATCCAAATCCAATTTCACCTTTATTTAAACTTCTTATTACCCTAGTAAGCAGAGGTGACTAATAACAACTGTGATAGAAATCTGGGCCGGGAGTATTTTAAGAGCCCATTAACTTTCATTTTAAAATGTGTGGCTGACTACTTTATGAGACAGGGTCTCTCTCTCTCTTTCTCTCTGTCTCTGTCTCTGTCTCTGTCTCTGTCTCTGTCTGTCTGTCTGTCTCTCTCTCTCTCTCTCTCTCTCTCTCTCTCTCTTTCTCTCTCACCCCGGCTGACCCGGGACTCAGTATGTAAATCAGGTTGCCATGATAATCACAGAAATCTACCTACTTCTGAGTGTTGTCATTAAAGGCATGCGCCCCGCCCCCCTCCCCAAGATAGGGCCCATTCTATAGCTCAGGCTGACCTGGAACTCAAAGTCCTTTGGCAAGCCTCCTGCTTCTGCTTCTACTATACTGAGAGTATAGGCCTGAGCCAGTGTGCCCGACAAGAGCCCACTGACTCTATAAGGACAGCACACACAACATCAGCAACAACTAGAAGGTCCACAGTGCTCATGGGGGAGCCCTATAATAAAATATTGAATGTTTGAGAAATACAACAACCAGCAGGGGTCATTTGATCAGTAAGTTAAGACAGCCTGCTTCACCTTACTCACTGGAGATCCTCTGGCGACTGGGTCAGAACAAACCACTTATGAAAGTTAAATGAATTCTGACAACACCGCTCCGCACCTCCGCAGGCAGAAAGCACCGCCAACTGTCATGCCGGAGCTATGAGATAATGGGGATTTCAACATGTGTGTCCTAACTCAAAGACCAGCCAAGCTGTTCATGATTGCACCCCAGCATCTCAGACACCCAGACAGAACTCCACAGTGCATTCTGCTGGGGCAGAGATGGGGATCTAGACAGCGTTTCTTTAGATGCTTCTAGCCCACAGCTAACCCAGGGTGGGGGTGGGAGGTGTGTTCCACAGGACTCTTGAGGTTCCCCTATCCAAGGGAGAGGAAGAAAGAAAGAAAAAAAGAAAGAAAGAAAGAAAGAAAGAGAGAAAGAGAAAGAAAAGAAAAAGATCAAAAGCAGAGTGGAGAGCAAGCAGGAGAATCAGAACATGCACATCTATGTTAAAAATAATAAATTCCTTTCCATAATACTATAAAATCTAGCTGGTCAAACCCGGGAATGCCGCCAGACTTAGAGAAAGAAAGGATGTTTGGTTAAAATGGAAATACTGCCAGGGAGGCAAGCGTGATGCTTTAAGTGAACTCATCAAAACAAAGACAAGCAGGTCCAAGCCGATCCCCAGGCTTATTGACTGCAGGTGCATAGCATGTACACCTCTTACCCTCCAGGCGCCTGTGAGCACGTGCTGAGACAAAAAGAGCTTCCAGAGATAAGTAAAACTTGTTCATGGATTCAAAGAATATAAGACGGCAGATAAAAATCCATTTTCAAAGTCAAATGCCAGTAGTAAACTTGCTGGATTATAGCCACTGGGCTTGGAATGCATACAGGGAAAGGTGCTGATTTGTCAAAAATCCCCTGTGTGCAATCTCTGGGGACAAACCACTACCGGGTCTGAGGAGAGAGCCCACTGTCATCCTTTTCACAGATGCTTGGGATGATGGATTGCCAGGCCTGGTGAGCAGCGTCCTCCTCCGAGGGAGCTGCCGAGCTCGGCGACCCAGCTGCTAGCCCAGCCGGTTTGGCTCATCACTGGCTGCTCCGACCCTCACCCGCTCTCATCCGGCCACCTGCGCCACTGCTCTCCAGTGCTGGTTCCGGTTCTCACGGGCTTCGTTTCAGTCTCTTCTAATCCACTGGCTTTCTCTAGAATTTCCCAGGGCTGCCAGAGTCTCTCTGCTCTTATCCTTGCCAGCGTGCCCCCTCTACGGACTTTACCGGTGGCACTTTCCCTCTGCGACCTGCTCCTAAAATTCCCCTCAAAGTATTCCCAGAGACTCTCACCCGGGCTTCACTGGAGATGAAACCCCAGTTCGCACTCCTGAAGGCGTCTAGAGCCTCAGGACAGACGAACCTGCTCAGCTCGAACCCCAACCTTCCTGCTCTTCAGAACCGTTGCTTCCTCCATCAGCTAAGGAGTTCTGTAGCATAGACTCCAGTCCAAACCCACTCCGGCTGATCACCCTAGGCCTCAGTTTCCTTGCAAAGGTATGGACTTCTAAAGATGCTGCCAGCACCGCCACCCCAGCAGGACCCGAGCCCTTTTGGCTAACTGACCTCGGTGGCTCTGTCTACCCCTACTGGCACAGCCACATTTGATTTCACCGTTTTTCCTGTATATCTCGGCGGAAGGTGGGGCTATTTATTTCTTAAAGCGTATGTAAGTATTGAATAAGCCCGGCTCTGCCTCAAACCTAAGACATTCAAAGGCACATGAATCTTTCTAGCTCGAATGCCTTCCCAGACAGGATCCACTAGACACAGACTTGAAGACTCTGAGCAGCTCACGATCCACCTTTTCCTGGTGCCGGAGAGCGCTCTAATCCGAGTTCCGAACCGCCACGCCCCAACTCGGACACCCACCTCAAGGCGCCAGTTCCGAGGGCGCAGTCCTCAGGCTCCGCTCCAGCGTGGTGCGGCTGCTGCCTGCTGCTCCCGACCGTCCAGGGAAAGACGCGGCACAGCCCCAACCTGGGGCCAGCGCATCTGCCAAGAGCAGCAGCCTCTGGGCTCGCCCGGCAACCGGGAGCCCCGCCCACCCATCAGGGCCGGCCCCACTCCAGGCCGGTGGTCCGCCCTCCTTCTTCATTGCTCCTCCCATCCACCCATACCTCCTCTTGGTAGGTGGAACATAACACAAGCCCTAAGAAATGGATGGAGGAATGAGTGAATGAATTGAATTGAATGTATGCCTGTGTGAATGGATGGGAAAACCGAAGTGATGGGAGAAGTGGCAAGAGACTGTTTCATAATTGGGGAGGGCTCCACGTGTCTGAGTTAGTGCATGGGTGGGTGTCGCATATATATGTGTGTGTGTGTGTGTGTGTGTGTGTGTGTGTGTGTGTGTGTGTGTGTATGAGTGAGTGTGGAAGTGTGTGGATGCCTGTGCACGCTCACTGAGTCCCTAACTCAAGGGGAAAAAGCCATGACTGGCCCCTGCGTAAGAGCCAACGCAGAGCGATTGGCTGGAAAGTGTTTCTTAGTTATACTAAGTTTAATGTGGTCCAAAGGCTGAGATGCGGGTAGAGAGGTTCTGGAAAATCTTCGGCTCGTCCATCCTTCGGGCTGCTGTGCCTGTGCAGCGGTCGGTCGGCCGGCGGCTTCGTGGTGTCAAAGCGTGTCTGTTAACGATGCCAGAGTTGGGGAAGGAAGCAGCTGACGCTCAGTGCTTGGCTCCCTTAGGCAGGTGGCCAGCCATCATCCCTCATTTCAGAGAGGTCTGAAATTTCAGTCTGTCGTCCCCTCCCCCTCCATGAATATTTAAATAATGTTAATGACCCTTTGAGAACCGACCAGTCTATACGTCCTTAGAAAGGACACCAATTTATGGGTACATAAATGGCCTACACAGAACACAGCATTTTCAAAAAGCAAGCTATTTGTGCGTCTTACTCTGCTTTAGGGCAAGTTGTCTGCAGAGGAAAAAAATCACATAAAGTGGAGTCAGATTCAACTTTTCACTAGAGAAGCGTTTTTTCCAGTGATCCACAGCCATCCAAGTCTGATTCCTTTACACTCCCTGGGGCTTTCCCAGTTCTCCCCAGCCATCCACTCCCCCGCCCACAATCACAAGGCCCGAGGCTCAACTTCTAAAAGTCTGTTTGAATGACAAACACTGCCCGGGAAAAGTCGGAGCCCCAGCCAGATTTCATTTCCCTAGCCTTTTACGTGTTGGAAATGTGGGACCTCTGGAGGTTAGGGAAGTGAAATCAGACTGGGATTTCCCTGAAAGCCGTCTTCACTTAAGGACCAGGGAACCAGACCTCCTGTGAGAAGGGCTTTCTCCTGCCTGAACATTTGCTGCTCAGGAAGCTCGGTAAACTCTTCCAAGGAGCCTTTGATAGGTTATTTCTCCACCGCCCCTGAAACGAGCGAATTTAAACCAGATTAGATTATATTAAAGACAGGATTGTTGGGAAGCTACTCTCGGGTGGGAGAGTTTACTGGTCCCAAGGACCACGGCCAGGGAAGTCACCATGGGATAAGGGAAGATAGTGGAGGGAGAGAGAAGGGAGCAGAGAAAGAAGAGGAGAGACCAAAATGTCTGGATTATATAGGGAAGAGCCTCTGGGGGAAGGGCAGCCCAGCCCCTGGACTGGAAAGTTCAGGGTTGGGGGTAGGATATGCCAGGTAGGGACTGGGGGATGCTGAGAGAGCCTGGAAGCCGGGGTCTGCCTTGGTATGTAAAATATGCACTTCAGTCCCTTGTCCTGGGTCCGAAACCAAACAGATGTCCCTGGCCCTCAGTCTGGCTTCTTTCCCTTGGCATTTAGAGATTGTTTAGTACAACGTTTTGTTTTGGTTTGTTTGTTTGGCTCTTTTGAGTCAGACTCTTGCTCTATAGTCCGGGCTGGTCTGAAGAGGCCACTATGCATGCCTTTCACCATTGGTTTTTCGCATTTTTAGACACTATTGGATTTCAGTAGTATTTATTGTTGGCTAGCCTCAATTTACCTCCCTTCTTGCCTTCTTTCCCTCTTCCTTAGCCTCCGTCTTTTCTTCTTCCTCCTTCCCTAGTCTATAATCTCAGCCCCTGAGAGGCAAAGCCAGAGACCCTGCTATCACTTAGACACCAACCTGGAGAGTTCTGGGCTATCCTGGGCTACAATCTGGTGCTTTCTGAGCTAACCTCAAGTACAGTGTGAGATCTTATCTCAAAAAAGAAAAGAAAGAACAGAAATAGAAAGCTATTGGGTACCCTCCATCCTGAACTGTTCTGAATCCATCAGTATCACATGGGAGTGCTCCCTGCAAGGAGTATGCTTGGGTATTTATCTTGTGGCCCACGGACTAGACAAAGAAGGCTTCCAAAATCAAAGCAGAGGTGATGCTCTATACAGACCCCACCTTGGCAAGTGTTTCACCATCTCCCTCTCCTTGTAGAGGCCTAAATTAGAGTAAGCATGAAACTTACTAAGGAAATTTGTTTCATTTCTGGGCCTACACCTTAAATCCCAGCACTTGTGAGGCTGAGGGAGGAAATCGCTCTGTGAGTTCTGGTCTACAGAGGGAGATCCAGGATAGCCAAGGCTACAGCTACACAGAGAAACCCTGTCTCAGAGAGAAGACAGACAGAGAGAGAGAAAGAGAGAGAGAGAGACAGAGACAGAGAAGAGAAGAGAGAGAAATTTGCTTCATCATTAGAATTGAGTAAATGATGAATTATTTCTTTTCCAAAGCAATGTCAATGTTCTATTTAATTTTAAAGTTTATATCATTCTATAGAAAAAAACCGCTGGTAACATTGCCAGAAAAAAATGCTTGCCCAATGCATGTGGATATTATATTAGAAAACTTTTCTGGGGCTGGAGGGATGGCTCAGAGGTTAAGAGCACTGACTGCTCTTCTGAAGTTCCTGAGTTCAAATCCGAGCAGCCACATGGTGGCTCACAACCATCCGTAATGAGATCTGATGCCCTCTTCTGCAGTGTCTGAAGACAGCTACAGTGTACTCACATATAATAAATAATAATTTTTTTAAAAAGACATGTTCTAAATGTTTTAAAAAAACTTTTCTGTTACTCTTCAAAATATTGAAGAAATAATCATGCTTAAATTTCTTTTTGGTATTGTTTAATGTGTGAAATTGCCCCCAATAAGTTTCTGTCCTGAGATCTGATGCATGGTGTGATCTTTTTGTAGCACACCTTGGCTAAGCTGAGCACTTTACAGACAAGCACATCTCCTCTCTTAGATGTGCTTCAGCAGCTTCTTAGAGAAAATAAATGGCTCCTACTCCCATGTATGAAACATAACCTGAAATAATAAATGTTACCTGCTTGTGAAAGTCCTACATTGTCTGGGTCAGATGGCCCTCCGTGGTAGACAGCCTTCCATAGGGTTTTGATTTGTTTTAGGGAAAGGTGAGATTTCTTTCACTACCAGCTAGGTGAACATTTTTCTCTTGTGACAACTCTCGCTGTTGGCACACTTTAAACAATGCCCTGGGCAGAAGTGGCCATCCAGGGACTCAAGAAGTAAGATACAGAAAGTGATAGACAAGTCATCAGACTAGACATGGGCCAACAGAACCTTTCTTCCCCTTCTCCAAACTGAACAAGATGAACTAAGTCCATAATGGTCTAGCCGTGGAAGTGAACAGGTACCCCAAACTCAGAGAAGAGTTTAAGATATGGGATCAGCTATGTGACAGTGAGGGCAAACACCTTTAGTCCCAGAGACAGGCTGCTCTCTGAGTTCAAGGACGACAGAGTAAGTTCCGGGACAGGTACCCAGAGAAAGCCTGTCTTAAAAAGCAAAAACAAACAAACTAACTAACAAACAAATAAACCCAAGGCTGTCCCAGAGAGTTGATCTGAAAATCCAAAGAGGCCAATACCATCCACAATGAAAGAGAATTTACCATCTCATCCTTCTAACAAGGAAAAGCCTTTCTGAGACGCAAAGTCTCAGCTGGGGGTTTTCCTTTCTCAGTACTGGATGGTTTCCTAGTAAATCTGAGGTCAGCTTGGGTGCTATATAGTGAAACCCTATTGCTCCATCACCACCTCCACTACGGGGGGTCGGGGGTAGAGGAGAAGATGTGAGGCTGTGACATTTGCCACTTGTGATTGTCTGAGTTAATTCAGATGACTTAGTCATCCGGAAGGAATCTCGTTTCTCCCTCCTGGATCCATGTGCTTCCCTGACTTGATGACGTATCCTTAGTTGATATATTCTTCCCTGATAGAGAATGACCAGTCTTCACTCAAGCGTGTTGAAGCAGCTGTTCACCCCACCCCCACGTCTAGAACCACCAAATGAACACAAAAACAAATAGAAACTAAAAATAAGATCACTTTTCTGGAGCCCGGCATGGTGACAGGACCCAGAAATCTCTTGACACGAGAATCTCAAATTCATGGCCAGTCCAGGCAATGCACCAAGACTGTAGCTCAAAACAAATAAGAAAACAGCTGGGTGTATAATCTCAGGATTATAATCCCAGAATCTGGGAGGCAGAGGCTAAAGGGTTGTCACGAATCCGAGACCAGCCAGGACTATATTAATAAACTTTTGTGAGCCGGAGTGAGAACATGTCAGGAAGAAAACACAAAACGAAACAAAATTCTTACCTTGTCTAAAATAATAAAAACAACTAACTCATCATCCAAAAGGTTAGAACAGTAGAGGGGACTGACAAATAGGAGCCATAGGTGCCCATGTGCACATGTCTGTGTGTGTGTTTCCATGTGCATTTGAATGTGTGTATGTGAATGCACATGTATGAGTACGTGTGAGAGTGTGTTACATGTGTTACCTATGTATTTGTCTTGAACTCTTTTTCCCTGAGTGATCTAGATCTAGGAGGGAAAGGGGGAGGGAAGCAAACAGGACAGGGACGGCTTCCTCTGAGAACACGCGGCTCCAGGGCCATGTTTACTCTCCATCCTGGATCCTGGCACTCTGCCACACTGGCTTGACTTTCTTTTGCTTTCTCTCCAGGGTTTCTCACTTCCTGTGCCCGGAGAAGTTCTTTCCTGCCTATTCTATGTTTATTTCCTTTTCCCGAATCTTCACCCTTGGTTTTTCCTCTGCCAAACACTGACATAAGAAAGTGGTCACCTGGTTCCATTCAGCCAGCTGTTTTGTTTTGTTTTGTTTTGTTTGTGGTTTTGAAATAGGGTTTCTCTGTTCAGCCCCTGGCTGTCCTGGAACTCACTCTGTAGACCAGGCTGGCCTTGAACTCACAGAGATCTGCCTGCCTCTGCTTCCTGAATGCTAGGATTAAAAGATTGCACCACCACAGCCAGCTTGTGTTAGCCTTTTGAAATGGTTCTTTTAAAAACACAGCCAGGAAAGCCAAGTGAGATGGCCCTTGTGGGTAAGTCACAGCACCCTTGGACCGGGGATGGCACACACATGCAAGTTCAGGGACAACCTGAGCAGCTCCAGGTCAGGCAGGCTCTGCAGGCCGGAATCCCCGTGATAAAGACCAAAACAATAAACTAAATAGTAGCCCATGCCTGTAATCCCAGAATTTAGGAGGTAGCGACAGGAGCTACATAGCAAGTTCAAAGCCAGTCTGAGCTACTGGAGACCCTGTCTCAAACTAAACCAAACCAACCTACCAAACAAACAAACAAACAAACACGCACACACATTCATATAACCCTAGCCTTCAGGAAGCTCAGGCAGGATCTCAAATTTGAAGCCAGCACCAGCTATAGAGTGACTTTCAAGCTAATCTAGCAACAGGCTACCTTGTCTCAAGATAGATAGATAGATAGATAGATAGATAGATATTATAGATAGATATCAACTGGGCATGGTGCACCCCTGAAATCCCAGCATTCAGGAGGCAGACTCAGAAGAATCAGAAATTCAAGGTTATCTTTGACTACATAGCAAGTGAATTCAAGGCCAGAATGGGCTACAAGAAGACTCTGTCCAAAAAGGGACCGTGGAGGAGAATGGTTCTGCACAGGTAGCAATACAAGATGCTGGTGGGCTTCTTGTGTCTCCCCTGTAGCAGCCTGTGAGCTCATTTGTTGTTAGTATGAACACACTCGTGTATTAGTTTGGTAATTACCAATGAAGTTCTAGATGGTCTAAGCAATTTGTGTCATGGCTGACATTTTTATCTTGTTTAGCTCATGAAATGTTTGAAAACTCTAGTGAGCGCTGCAGAGGTGACGTCTTACAGGAGAGACAGACGAGACGGGACCAAGTTCTCTTTAAGCACGCGTGAAAGCCTTAGAAGATGTTTCAAATACTTGGGATGCATGCACCCTGCTCACACCCTGGGCTAAGCGAGCAAGAAATTCTAAGTTTTCATCAAGAATCCTCATCAGTGACCTGGGTTTCATGGAGTCTACCTTCCGATTCCAACAATGCTTAACTCTTCCTCCGTGGTAAGGAAGATGGAGACTTGTTAGCTTGGAACTGGTTTTGGGTTTGGTGCTGGGAATCAAAGCCAGGGCTTCACTAAGCAAAACCTGTGCCTCTGAGCCACACTGGAGAGTTATATTGTAGTCTATTGGTGTCTTGGGTTTGGTGCTTTGCTTGTTCTCTTGTAACCCAGACTAGCTTCAAATTCCTGGAAAGCCTGACTCAGCCTCCCTAGTGCCGGAATTACAGACAGGTGCCAATATAGTCTGTGCTTGTTTGTTTTTTGTTTTTTGTTATGTTTTGTTTGTTTTTAAGTCGGGGTCTCATTATATAGTTTTGGCTGTCCTGGAAGTTCCTATGTAGATCAGACTTGCCTTGCACTCACAAGGATCTTTGAATTTCTGCTTCGAAAGTGTTGGGATTAAAGGCCTGCACTAGCAAGCCCAGCTTTGTTTTGTAATAGTGACAGGCTGGCAACATCGTCAGATGGCAGAGTGTTTGACTAGTATAAACAAAGCCTTGCGTTTGATTCCTAGAAAAACAAAATAAGAAACTGCCATTTTCTTAGTAATTCCCAAGCTTTTCCCTGCCTCTGTCTCCCAAGTGCTGGGATTAAAGGTGTGTGCCACCACTGCCCAGCGAATTATTTATTTTTTATGTGTAAGTACACTGTAGCTGCCTTCAGACACATCAGAAGAGGGTGTCAGATCTGATTACGGATGGTTGTGAGCCACCATGTGGTTGCTGGGATTTGAACTTAGGACCTTCAGTGCTCTTAACCATTGAGCTATCTTTCCAGCACAAACCCCCCCCCCCCAACTTTTAAGTACAGACTGTTAAATTATAGAAAGAACTGTGAGGGTTTTTATTTGTATCAGGGGAAATAGAAGACTACATTGGCATTTAAAATCTTAACAATCCTGATAATTGCAGAGGATATAATCGTTGACTTTTTTTTATTTTTAAATGTGGCTGGCTTTGTTGTTAAGAGCATCTGTTACTCTTGCAGAGAACCTGGCTTTAGCTCTCCAATCCACATAAAGCCACAACCACCTGTAACTTCCGGTCCAGAGGACCTGACACCCTCTTTTGGCCTCAGCTGACATGTGCACAGACATACTTACAGGGAAAACAGCCTTACACATAAACTTCTTTTTTTAAAAAGGGGTTTGTTTTGTTTTGTTGGGGGAGGGGAGGGTTGTTTTGCTTTGTTTTGTTCTCAGGTCTTGTCAGATTGGGACCATGGTTGACACAAAATCACTTTAAAACCACAGTAGTTTTGCTGGCAGCATAGGGTATAATAGATAAGGGCAATTACCACCAAGACTGATGGCTGGTGTTTAATCCTAGGGACCCACAAAGTAGGAGAGAACTGATTCCTATAAGTTACCCTGACTTCCATATGAATATACATGAGATGTACACACACGTGCAAGCACGTGCAAGTGCACACTCGCACACACACACACACACACACACAGACACACATGAATCAATCAATCTAATTCTCAGAAATTAAAAAGAAAAAGAAAAAGAAATCCCAGCACTTGGGAGGCAGAGGCAGGAGGATTTCTGAGTTCGAGGCCAGCCTGGTCTACAGAGTGAGTTCCAGGACAGCCAGGGCTACACAGAGAAACCCTGTCTTGGAAAAAAAAGAAAGAAAGAAAGAAAGAAAGAAAGAAAGAAAGAAAGAAAGAAAGAAAGTAAAAGAAACTGCAATTGACAGATATAGACTTTACAGGTTTAGAATCCCAGCACCCTTCCAGTTGAAGGCCATAAAATGGAACAGAACACTCCAGCAGAACAAGCAAGCACAGACAGACAAGGTCTCCTCTTAGAAGAGTTCTCATCTTATCATTCCTTCTAGAGTCCCCGAGTCCTCTGCTCGAGAATGAGGCTCCTGGCTGCTAAGTAATTCATAGGCAAGCCTAGATAAGAAGGGCAAAGAGGAGCTAGAGTAGGGTGCTCACATGCTGGGAGCCAGGGCGGGGCTGGTCTTGTGCTCCCGTGCTCCTGTGACAAGCTTATGCTTTTTATTGTTTTTCTCCCTTGTATGGCTGAGGACAAATCAGAATGACAGCAATATGACAGCTAGAGCTAAGATAAAAATTCCAGGGAACTAAAGTCATTCTTATTTTACAATACAGCAGAGTGTCAGAGAGAAAGTGAGAGAGAGAGAGAGAGAGAGAGAGAGAGAGAGAGAGAGAGAGAGAGAGAGAGAGAGAGAGAGAGAGAGAGAGAGAGAGAGAGAAAGAAAGAGAGAGAGAGAGAGAGAGCCAGGAGCAAAGAGCTGGGTTTGAGTCCTGCTCCATCACTGTGTGCTCCATCACTTGAGAAAATTGCTCAGCCTCTCTGTGCCTCCAGATCCTCCTTTATCTTTTCTAAGACTTATGACCAGCAATTATATCTTCCCCCGCAACAGAATTATCTGGCTGCCTGGGAGTAGTAGTATGTGCTTTCAAATGCTTGTGTTGTCCCCAGTATTCAGTCAGGTAGCAGAAACAGGGGGGTGCAGTGTGTGTGTGTGTGTGTGTGTGTGTGTGTGTGTGTGTGTCTGTGTGTGTGTGTGTGTATGTGTCTGTGTGTGTGTGTCTCTGTGTGTGTGTGTGTTAGTTGACAGCCTGTTCTTGCTAGTGAAGCAATCATCCTGTCTGAGTATATGCTTTCTCTTCTTATTCTGTTTCGTAGTTTGAAGCAAGGTCTCACTGTATAGCCTTGGCTAGCACAGAACTCATTTTTTAGACCAGCCAAGCCTTGAACTCACAGAGATCCACTTGTCTCTGTCTCCAGAATGCTGGGGTTAAATGTGTGTGCCACTACTCCTGGCTTCTTTCCTCTACTTTTAATTTTGTAATTTATTTTAATTTTAATATATTTTTATTTTATGTGCATTGGTGCTTTGCCTGCATGTGTGCCTTTAGAAGGTATTTGATTCCCTGAAACTGGAGTCAGAAATAGTTGTGAACTGCCATGTGGGTACTGGGAATTGAACCTGGATCAATTGAACTGGAAGAGCACCCAGTGTTCTTAACCACTAAGCCATCTCTCTAGCACCTACTCTTTTTTTTTTTTAAAGATTTATCTTATTTATTTTATGTGTATGAGTACACTGTAGCTGTACAGATGGCCGTGAGCCATCATGTATGTGGCTGCTGAGAACTGAACTCAGGACCCCTGCCACCTGCTCACCCTGCTCGCTCCAACCCCGCTCGCTCCAGCCCCGCTCACTCCGGCCTAATTCACTGTAGCTGTCTTCAGATGCCCCAGAAAGGGTGTCAGATCTCATTATGGGTGGTTGTGAGCCACCATGTGGTTGCTGGGATCCGAACTCAGGACCTTCGGAAGAGCAGTCAGTGCTCTTACCCACTGAGCTATCTCACCAGCCCCAGCTAGCACCTATTCTTAATTTCTTTTTTTTTTAAAGATTTATTTATTTATTATATGTAAGTACACTGTAGCTGTCTTCAGACACTCCAGAAGAGAGCGTCAGATCTCATTACAGATGGTTGTGAGCCACCATGTGGTTGCTGGGATTTGAACTCAGGAAGTTTGCAAGAGCAGTCGGTGCTCTTAATCACTGAGCCATCTCTCCAGCCCTTTTAATTCCTAAGAGATCATTTTATGTATGGATGTTTTGCCCGTGTGTATATAAAGTACTCACAGAGGTCCCCTGGAACTATTTGTAAGGCACAATATGGTTGCTAGGGACAGAACCCAATTCCTTTGCAAGATCTACAAATGCTTTTAGCTGCTGGCCGAGCTCTCCAAACTCTGCATGCATTTACTGCGGCTGGACATGGTGCTTTACACCTGTGATCCCAGCACTTGAGAAGTGGAAGCAGTAAGATTAGGAGTTCAAGTGCAGCCCCACTTCACAGTGAGCTTGGGGCTAGCTTGGGCTACAAGAGACACAAAACAAAAGACAAATAATTTACATGAATATCCTGATTTTCACTGCAAATTTTGTTCCCGGTGTTCTACCACGGAGCTACCATCTTGGCCCCATAGAGTACATAGTCTTTACTACAACAGATCTTAGCATGGAGCAAGGCCCTAGAGAGTGGGTAGAGGAGATGGGCAAGGTGAGGGAGGAGCCCCAGCTGCTCACTTAAACAGCCTTCTGTGTTTCTGAAGCAAGATAAACTCTCCTGTGAATACAGCACTTGTTCTGAGGCTTGGGTTGGAGCTTGAGGCCTTTGTGCTATTTCAGAAACATGCGGTTCAGGGTAAATGGCCACAGAAATTCTACTCAGGCTTTCTGAATCATTTCTGATCACTTGGAGTGATAACAGAGACACGCAGGAGAGGCACAGACACCCCAGTTCCCTGCCTAAGTGGGATCCAGCTTGGCCACCTTTCCACAGTACTTCAGATCAGTGGTTTCCGAGGTTGCTCTCTGTGGCCTCTGAGTTTGGCTTGCCTGACTCAGTTTGTTCTGCTGGAAGCCACAGGCTCTGGCTCTTACGCAGGGAGCTTGCTTCCAAAGCAGCTGGAGCAAATCATTGTTAAGATAACTCACGAAACTCCCCCGGGCCGACTCAGGAGATGCAGATAAGACCGGGACAGCTTCTAGAGCCTTCCTGTCATCAGACACTCCCATTACAGGAATACTCTAAATGAGCGAAGAGAAAATACATGGATGTATCTGTGGATACACAGATGGGCACATCTGTGAATGTTTCAGAACTTTTGCTAGAAATATCCCCGCCAGTGCCATCTATTTTAGGAGGAAATCACTCTGAAAAGTTGTGGGGCTTTTTAAAATTTGTTTGTTTTGTTTTTAGTGTCTTGCTGTATAACTGAGGTTGGCTTTGAACTCAGAGAAGATTGATTCTCTTGCTCTGCCTCCTGAGTACCTGAGATGCCCAATGTGCTTCATCATGGCTGGCTTTGAGAAAGAGGCCATCTTAGCAGATAGCAAAGTTTGTTAAAGCACAGGCATATTTCACCAGGGGCTGGCATGATGACTTGTTCGGTAAAGGCACTTGCCACCGAATCTCACGGCCTGAGTTTGATTCCAGGAACCTGTACCCTAGGAGAGAACTGAATGTGAAAAGCTGTCCTCTGACCCTCACACACAGGCATGTGCACATCCACGGACGCCTACCTACATACACTCAATCAATAAAATAATGTCATGAAAAAGAATAGTTTGTCAATAGTTTGTCAACATTTTAAAAACTGGAATGACATCTTGGCCTGTCATTCCAGCTACTTAGGAAGCTGAAGCAACAGGATAAAAAAAAAAAAAATGCAAGCCTGGCTCGGGCTTTCAAAGTGAATTCAAGGCCAGACTTGGAAACAGAGTGGCTCTGTCTCAAATTGAGGAAAAAAAAAAAAAAAAGCTGGAAGAGCTCTTAGTGGGAAAGCACATGCCTAGCCAGCCAGCACAAGATCCTATGCTCAATCCCTGTCACCACCTAGACAAACAACACACACACACATGCATATACCACACACACATACACACATATCACACACATACATGCACACACACCACACACACACACATGCATATACCACATACACACACACATGCATACACCACACATACACACACACACCAGTGCTGGCATGGTAGCACACACTTGCAATTCTAGTATGTTTGGGAGGCAGAAGCAGAAAGATCATGAGTTCCAGGTTATATTTAGCTACATGACAAACTTAAGGCCAACCTGGGCTACATGAGACCATGTTTCAAAGCTGTATGGGGAAAGCTAATGGTGCCCTTGGCAGAGTTTCCTCTTTTACTTTATAGAGAAACTAGATCCAGCTTAGAAGCCTTAATTCCTAAGGGAAAATGTGAATAGAGAGACATTTGCTGATAGTCATGAATGTCTCACTATGTGGCTCAGACTGACTTCAAACCTCAGGTCAGGTATGGGCATTCACACTTAATAGTTACCAGTATATTGTATACACTGAAACTACACCTCTGTCTGGCTTAAACTTTCATAAAATATCTGTCTTGGATAATAATTACCAGAGTCCATGCTTTGGAAGTAGGTTTTCTCCCTAGACCTCAGCAGACCAAATGTACTGGCTAGTTTTATGTTAACCTGATGCAAGCTTGAGAAAACGCCTCCATAGGATCTGATTGTAGGCCGTTTCCTTAGTGATTGCTGGGGTAGGGCCCAGCTCATTGTGGGTGGTACCATCCTGGGGCTGGTGGTCCTGTGTTCTATAAGAAAACAGGCTGAGTAAGCCAGTAACCAGCCTCCATTCATGGCCTCCTATCAGCTCCTACCTCCAGGCTCCTGTCCTATTTGAGTCCCTGTCCTGACTTCCTTCAGTGAGTAACTATGATGTGGAAGTGTGAGCCAACCCCACCCCCAGCCCCACTTGCTTTTGGTCATGGTGTTTCATCACAGCACTAGGAGGCCTAATTAGGACACCAGACTAAAATCAAAATGGAATCATCCACATGGCAGTGACTTGTCATTAAACTGAAAGTAAGTTCTATCCAAGCCTTAAAGAAATCAGGACAATGAGAGACAGCCAAGTTTCCCAAGCCAGAGTATTACAAAGGGCTTCTGCCTCAATGCTGCGCCCTTTCATCCTTGGCTCCTGACAAAGCAACCTGAAGGCGCTCTGCAGTTAACCCATCCTTCTATTGTTCTGTCTCCCCATCCCTCTTCAGCAGAGGAAGCAGCCCAGACAAACAGGATGCTTTTGCCATTTGATTTTGTATCTTTTATCTCCTTTCAGACTACAAAACCATCTGTTCAGCCAACGGCAGCACTTCTTAAATCTTTCAGAAGTCCAATCTGATTCTAGAATCAAAACTAAGGCTACTTAAGATCATCAAACCAAAGTCAGGCACGATGGCTCATGACCATGTTCCCAGCATGGAGATTGAGGCATTACCACAAGCTGGGACTAGCTTGGACTAGATAGCAAAACCCTGTCTCCAAAACCCCAACACATTATCAAGAAACAGATGTTTGAACCAAACTGTAGATTTTATTTACACAGTTGTCAGTCTTGAAAGAAAAAAAATCTAAACCCACAAATACATAAATATCAAACCACAGTGATGACCACTTTACAGCTCCCTCCTACCTATGACTTCTAGACTCAGCAAGTAAAAATACAGACTGTCCAGTTAAATTGAACTTTAGGCTGTATTTGGGATATACAAACTGGTTAGAAAAAAAGTATTCCTTAAGAATTATCTTGGGCGGGGTGGTGGTGGCACAAGCCTTTAATCCCAGTACTTGGGACAGAGGCAGGTAGATTTCTGAGTTTGAGGTCAGCCTGGTCTACAGAGTGAGTTCCAGGATAGTCAGAGCTACACAGAGAAACCCTGTCTTGAAAAAAAAAAAAAAGATTTATCTCAAGTTCATCTTTAATTGGGTTTGCAGGGTGTTGGTGGTGGGTGGATTTGATTTCTGGTGCTTAAGGTTGAATCTAGGTCTTGAACATACTAAGCACATGTTCTGTCAGTAAGCTAATTTTATCTGGCTAAGTTATTCCTGACCACCTCTAGAGCCCTCCTGTACCAAACTAACCAAGCAACC
>NW_022196900.1:18509116-18569631 GCF_008632895.1 Mastomys coucha | reverse complement strand
TTTTTGGTTTTTCGAGACAAGGTTTCTCTGTATAGCCCTGGCTGTCCTGGAGCTCACTCTATAGATCAGGCTGGCCTCAGAAATCCGCCTGCCTCTGCCTCCCAAGTGCTGGGATTAAAGGCGTGTGCCACCACTGCCCGGCCTTCTTTTTAAAATTTTTGATGCAAGGTCTCACATTATAGCCCAGGCTGCCCTGGAACTCACTATGTAGCCAAGGCTGACCTCAAACTCCTGACAATCCTCCAGCCATATCTCTGCATGCTAGGATCACTGTCATGAGTCACCACTCCTGACTTCCAAGAGTCTTTCTATCTGGTTCAAAACCTGGCTTCTGAATCTTTGGTATGTGACCTAACTCACCCATCACAGCTGCGACCACAGCTGTGACCACAGCTGTGAGAAGGGTTAGGACTAGTTTGCCTATGCAGCATTGTTTGAGGATTATATGGGATGAACAGAAGGAGAAAACAATAGCAAACATAAAAGAGAGTGTGCATGTAAGTGTTCGGCACAGTTCTTAGCTCACAAGCAATCCACCTCCATTGCTACTGTTATGGAGAGAACACAGTGAGAAGCTGAAACAGCTCAGGAAGGACCTGGGGTCATTGCTTTGCCAGGCATGATCTACATCTATATGTAACTGAGATGCTGTTTCATCATTTTATTTGACAAAAAAGAGGCAGCACGCAGGAATAATAACAACTACACTGGCGGAGTAGTTTATGACAAATCCTTTCAAATTCATGTCACTTAACATGTTTGTTTTCTCTTTTTTAAATATGTATTTTTATTTTATGCCAGTGAGTGTTGGTGTGCATGTGGTACACCCACATGCAGTGCCCACAGAAGTCACTGAATCCCCTGGAGCTGAAATCATGGGTGGTTGTGAGCTGCTCTGTGAGCAGTGGGAACCCAACCCAGGGCTTCTGTTAGAACAGCCTGTGTTTTTACCCACGGAGCCATCTCTCCAGCCTTGGACTCTTTATCCTCCTGTCTCCACCTCCTGAGTGTTAGGATCACAGGCATTTTCATTTCTGGCTGGTGTTTTGGTTTGTTTTGTTTGCATTTGTTTGCTTGTTCCCCTTGCCGGTTTTTGGTTTTGCATGATTTTTAAATGTAATATTTTAAATTTATTCTTTGACAATTTTACATATGTGTTTTAATCATATTATTCCCCCACCTTCCCCCTTTAGTGTCCTTCAATACCTGGTCCTCTTAACTTCACGACTTATTAAAAAAAAAGAAGTCTCCTGAATCAAATTAGCGCTACCTATCGATCGCACATGGGCTTGAGGCTCTCCCCTGGGGCCTGGGCAGCCTACCAGCGCCATATCCCTTAAGAGAATTGAATATCCCTTCTCCAGCAGCCATCCACTGCCAATAGCTCAGTTTGGAAGGTCACTCTGTAGAGCAGGCTGGCTTCAAACTCAGAGAGATCCACCTGCCTCTGCCTCCCAAGTGCTAGGACTTTAACATTATCCTTTAGGATAGCTTTTTTTTTTTTTTTAATTTTTTTCATTTTTATTTGTGTGTATCTCTGTCTGAGCATCACAGGCATGCAGAACATGGAGAGACCGGAAGAGGCACCGCCAAATGCCATGAAACTCGAGTTACAGATGGTCGTGGGAGGCTTTGCGGCGGTTGGGAATCTGTCTCCAGTCTTCTGGCAGACCAGCCAGTGCCCTTAGCAGCTCTCAGAACCATGACTCCAGCCCCAGGAGTGGACTTTTTGACTCGTCTGATCTAGATTTTGTGCAGGTCTTGTATGGGTTAACCACAACTGCAGTGAGTTCACGAGTTTGACAACCATATCATGCCAGGAACGCGTGCTACCCCCATTCACTGGTTCTTAGACTCTGTGCCCTCCCTCTTCTGAGATGCTCCTCAGAAACAGAGTTCGGAGGCTGACTTTTTGAGATAGGCTCTTCTTGTGTGACCTAGCCCGGCCTGTCATTCAATATTCCATGATTACAGCATGCTGGGATTACAGGTGTACACCACCACAGCAAGCTGAAAATGTGTGTATTGTGTAAAACTGTATTTGGAGACAGAGTCTTTCACATAAGAGATTTGAACTCACCTCATTTCCCCTGTCTCAACCTCCCAAGTGCTGGGATCGCGGCTGGGAGCAATCACACCCAGCTGACATAAGTTTTGGACTTTGGTTTTTGATTCGTTTTGTTTTGTTTGATGCAGAGTCTCAATATGCATCCCTGACTGGCCTGGAACTTGCTATGTAAGCCAGGCTGCCCTTGAATTCACAAAGATCCTCTTGCCTCTGTCTTCCAAGAGAGGATTAAAGGTGTGCATCGCGCTATGCCCATTGTATTTTGAGGAAAATTTAAAACAGTTACTCTCAAAGAGAACGTATTGTGAAAGTTGTCCCATATAAGCCGGGGCTGTGTCCTCCCTAACAGGGTCAACCCCCTCTTGAGAGCCACTCCCTTAAATAGACTCAGAGACCTAAAAAAAGGAAAGCGTGGTGAAAATTTCCTTTAGCCTGGGAACAAATTTAGAGCAACCTCTACGTATGTGCAGTGTAGACAAAACTTCTGGTCCCAGATGTGTCTTTTTGTCCCAGGACCTCCCAACACTAAACAATACCTCTCAATGTTGTCACCATTCAGAACAAAGGGCAAAGGACTCTCCACCAAGCGCAACAAAAGGCTCTCCAGTATGGCTTTTTATACTCAAAGCCAAAGAAAGCTGTAACCTGTGACCCCTGTTCACCGCAGGAAGAGTCAAAGTGCTCTCCCTGCTTTGAGAAGGGAAGAACATCTGCCCTTCCCAGGGGACAGTCTCTCTCCCAGCGACACGTTTCACACGGAGAGAAGCATCCTCTTTGATTGGCTATCCACCCAGAGCCTTCCTTAACTTAGAAATGTGCTGTTCTCAAAAACTACCCACGGCCTCGAAGGTACCTCCGGAGGGCCAGTCGTGTTTGTGGCTTAAGCAAGGGAGAACTGTTGAAGATTTAATGACAATACAAGTGTTTTCTAAGAGGAAATCCTGATGTTTACACTCTTCTTCAGAAACACTTAATTTTAAGTTTTTGTTTGTTTGTTTGTTTTTGTTTTAAGATAGGTTCTCATTTTGCAGCCCAGGTTGGCCCCAAATTCACAGAAATCTGCCAGTTTCTACCTTTTGAGTGCTGGGTTTAAAAGTGTAGGACACGCTCGTTTTTAGTCTTAATATGCATAGAAAAAGAGGGCACAGAATAACCTACCATGTTGGGATTAAAGAAGCCATGTATTGTCATCCAGGACTGAAAACATGTAATTACTGATGGAAAGTAGAGTAGTTTATGATCAGGTTTCTAGGAGAGAGGCAATGGGTTTGAGGGCCGGATGTAAGCTATCAACAACAGGAAGCAGTTTTGAAGCAGGTGGTCCCAAACCTGCACTGTCCTCTCGTTTTCTTCCCAGTCAGGTTGAACTTCTTCCCTGGACAGCATTTAAAAAGGACAGGCTCGAACAGGAGGCCTGGAAAGTACTGTTCACTCTGTCGTGACCCAAGAATGATCTTGTAATAACAAATTACATCCCAGAGTTGTGGAGTTCAGTGAAGATGTTTTCATTCCAAGCAGCTAAGTGACAGGAAAATATAGTTTAGTCGGTAAAGTGCTTGCAAGCTTGAAGATTGGAGTTTGATCCACAGAAGCCAAACTAAAAAGCCAGGTTTGTGTTTGTAATTCCAAAACAGAAGGTCCCTAGGCTCGCAGGGCAGACAGCTTAGCCTACTTGGTGAGCGCCAGAGCCAGTAAATAACCTTGTCTCAAAATCAAAGGTAGATAGCAACTGAGAAGCAGTGCACCCCCCCCACACACACACACACAAACCCACACATGGGTTACTCCAGAATTACTAGAGAAGTTTCATTACTTTATGGGTAAGATGAGAATAACCCCATAAAACCGCCACATTTCAGTAAAAATAGCCCAAGACCTTGTAGCTTGTCCACTGTCTAGATTTACCTCCTGTTTTCCACAGTCAGTCAAATGGCTACTCACAGCTTTTAAGATTGAACTGTTTCCAAGAACAGCTAACCTCTTCCTTGGAAGAGCTCCAGCATCTTCAAAGTCCATAGCGTCACAGAGCACCCATGTATGTATATGGCTTAACTGTCTTCAGATGGAAGCTCCTGGTAGCCTGCTTATTCTGCCCACAGACCTTCCAGAGTTAGCTTATTTCGAACTAATCTACTGTCCACATGACTTCAGAAAGTGAGAGTTCCTTTAGTGCCTATAAACTACATTGTGGCCAGGCAGTGATGGTACGAACCTTTAATCCCAGCACTTGGGAGGCAGAGGCAGGTGGATTTCTGAGTTCGAGGCCTGCCTGTTCTACAGAGTGAGTTCCAGGACAGCCAGGGCTACACAGAGAAACCATGTCTCGGAACACCAAAAAACAAAACTAAACTAAACAAAAACAAAAACAAAAACAAAAACCCAAATCTACGCTACGATCTTTCAGGAAAATGGAAAACCTCTTTCTAGTTGTTGCTGGGAGAGGCAAACTTTTGAGTCCTTCTCTGACTCTTTTGCATTCTTCTTTTTCTGATTTTTAAAAAAGATTTATTTATTTATTTTTATGTACATGAGTACACACTGTAGCTGTACAGTTGTGAGCCTTCATCTGGTTGTTGGGAGTTGACTTTTAGGACCTCTGCTCGCTCCAGTGACCCTGCCTGCTCTGGTAGACCCTGCTCACCAGGCCCAAAGATTTATTTATTATTATACATAAGTACCCTGAAGCTGTCCTCACATGCACCAGAAGAGGGAGTCAGATTTCATTATAGGTGGTTGTGAGCCACCATGTGGTTGCTGGGATTTGAACTCAGGACCTTCAGAAGGGCAGTCGGTGCTCTTACCCGCTGAGCCATATCACCAGTCCCTTTTTCTGATTTTTTTTTTTTTTAAAAAATACATGTTTCTACAATTAGCCTGCATGATTAGCAACTAAATGAGCAACTAAATGTTGCTCATCTAAACAGCTGAACCTCAGAAAGAGCAACTGTGCCACCACAACTCTGTAACACATTTCCTGAAATGTTCCTCTCTTCGGCTACCTCTCTGGAAATTTATGTATATTGTAGCATTACTGACAGCAAGCAGGAACAACTTCCAAGTCCATTAACTTGTACAAGTATAAAACCAAACCCAAACAGGGCTGGCTATGTAGCTCACTGTAGAACACTTGTCTACCATGTATCGGGGCCTGGATTCCTTTTCTAAAACAACCCCCTAAGACATCAATCAACACACTGGTCAGCATACTGATAGGCCAAATGCTATTCAGCATTCCTAGGAATGAAAAGGATGTTTCCAGGAACTCCCTCATCAAGTCTTTTTTTTTTTTTTTTGGTTTTTGAGACAGGGTTTCTCTGTGTAGTAGCCCTGGCTATCCCGGTACTCACTCTGTAGACCAGGCTGGCCTCAAACTCAGAAATCCGCCTGCCTCTGCCTCCCAAATGCTGGGATTAAAGGCTTGCACCACCACCGCCTGACTGAGGATATCTTAAACCTGGTATAGCTCAGTGGTAAAGTACTTGCCTTGGGCTTGTAATGATGCATTTGCTAAAAGTTATTAGACACATGGATGATCTTTATGGTATAAAAACTATATGCCCCTAAAAGTTTTTTTTTTTTTTTAAAGCCAAAGGGAACTAGGTGTGGTGGCAGAGGTGGAGGCTGAAAACAAGAAGGGAAGGAATTCAAAGTAACCCTTAGCTACATAGAAATGCTAAGGTCAGCCTGGGCTACATAAGATGTTTGTTTGTTTGCCTGTTTGTTTGTTTGAGGCAGGGTTTCTCTGTGTAGTCCTGACTGTCCTGGAACTCACTCTGTAGACCAGGCTGGCCTCGAACTCAGATCTTCCTGCCAACTGAGTGCTGGAATAAAAGACTTGTGCCACCACTGCCCGGTTAAGGAAAGAAAAAAAAATAAAAGAAAGAAGGAAGAGAGGAGACAGGACAAAGAGAGGGAGAAGAGTAGTCTTTAAAAAAGGAAATAAAGTTGTAGAGCTTCTAAACGATTAAAAAATGAAAACAAAGGAACTGTGTGCTACTGGAGAATCTCGCTGTGTGGCCCTGGCTATGCTCAGACTACTCACTGTGGTTAAGTAGTCTGGCCTGGAACTCACAGAGCTCTGCCTCTCTCCTGGGTATGACACTACCACATCCAGTGAGACTTTCTTTTCTTTCTTTTTCTCTTTTCTTTTTTTTTCTTTTATTTGCTTGTATTTTTGAGATAGGGACCTTTTAAATAGTTTAAATAACTTGCTTCAAACTGCTATGTAGTCAAGCTTCGTCTTAAACTGTCAACAATCCTTCTACCTCAGCCTCTGAAGTGTTGGAATTATAGGCATGCACCACCACAAAGGAACTGAATGTGGGACCCACACGTGCTAGGCAAAGTCTGTACTCCCCACTCCTTTAAAAAAAAATCTTTTTGATGTGTCTAGCTATGAAGGGGATGTAGTAGGTCTCGTGGGAACATCTAGCAAGAATATTGGGCAGAGAATGTCACTGGAAAGGGGACATCTGAGTGACAGACCTGAGTTAACGAGGCAAGGAGCAGGGGAAGGAGAGGAGGAGCTAGCTAGGAAACTGTGGGTAAAAGCCAAATTGGTTTGTTTTTTGTTTTTAAATAGGAACATTTCACAAATCTGTGTGTCATCCTTTAGCAGGGGAATTGCTAATCTTTGCCTCATTCCATTTTAGGATATGTGAGGCCAAGGAAAGCAGAGCCACTGGGCTTTTAAAACCTGGGCCCCTGCCCCTGAGTTTGGCCTGTTCTCAGAGGACTAAGAAGGCTGGGAGTGCTTGAGACAGAGGGGACTCAGGTTGGCCTCAATGAAAGGCAACTCTGGCTACAAGCTAGATAGAGAGGGCAAGGATGGATGCAGAGCTGTAGTGGAAGAAATAGCTACACTACACGTGGTTGGAGTCAGAGTGAAGAAGCCTGAGTCTTATTCACTGTTCAGAGGGAGCTTAAAACCAGGTCTGGCACTGCAGGCCTGTAACCACAGTTACTTAAGAGGTGGAGGCAGGAGGATGGCAAGTTCCAGGTCTGCTTGGGCTACAGCAAGTCTCAGGCCAGTCTGGACAACAATGTGACCCTGTTTCAAAAGGAGATTATAACTCAGTGGTGGACTAATTGTTGAATGTTCTAGTATGTTCAAAGTCTTGGGTTCAATGCCCAGGATTACAAAAAGAAAAAAGAGATAATCAAGGAAGGATAGGGACAGGCAAGTCCCCAAGCTCTGATTCAGATCAGTTAGACACAGTGGCACATACTTTTCTGGAAGGTTGGCACAGCAAAATGACAAGTTTAGGCCTAGCCTGAGAAACTTGGTGAGAACCTATCTGTCTATCTCTGCCTGTCTGTCTCTGTATCTCTCTGTCTCTGTCTGTCTCTGTTTGTGTTTCTCTCTGCCTCTCTATCTCTGTTTGTGTGCCTCTCTGCCTCTCTGTCTCTGTCTGTCTGTCTCTCTCTCTCTCTCTCTCTCTCTCTGCAACCTAGGATTATATCTCAGAGGTAAAGCACTTGTCTAGCAGGTGTGAAGCCCTTGGGTTTGCTTAATAGGGAAAAAAGACCCATTCATTTTAAGTTCAAAACTTCTGACGTCTGAATTTTAAAAGCAGAAGCTTGTTGGAGAAGATTTGATCACATTTCGAACCCCAGGATTGTGAACTGGAAAAACCTTAGTGTGATGTGGCTCAGCCCTAGCACACGTCTTTGTTCCAAGAGCTAAATAAAAGTCAACCCTAGGTAGGTCAAGAGGCGGAGAAAGCAACTAGATGACAGGGAGTGAACATAAGTAAACAGAAAGGAGGGTCTTTGGGTTGAAGGGTATTTAAGACATCATAGAGAAGGAGGAGGAGGAAGAGGAGGAGGGGGAGGAGGAGGAAGAACAAGAGAAGGAGGAAGAAGGGGAGGAAAAGGAGGAAGAGGAAAAGGACGAGGAGATGATGGTGGTAGTGGTGGTGGTGTCCGGCTGGGTGCTTTCTGTTCGCTTCTCTGAGCTAGCAGGCTTTCATCATAGTGTCTGGCTCCTGAATCTTCACTTGGTAAATTGAACATTTGGGAATTTTGTTTTATAAAATAACAGTAGCCGCCAGGCGGTGGTGGCGCACGCCTTTAATCCCAGCACTTGGGAGGCAGAGGCAGAGTTCGAGGCCAGCCTGGTCTACAGAGTGAGTTCCAGGACAGCCAGGACTATACAGAAACTATACAGAGAAACCCTGTCTTGAAAAACCAAAAAAATAAATAAATAAATAAATAAATAACAGTAGCCTGTTAAGTTCCTGTTTCAGCTACAAAGGGGATTTCCACAGCCAGGAAAGGTTTAGCAAACAATAATCCATACCACTTATTCATTCAGTGTCTGAACAAGCATCAACACAGAATAAGACAATTCAAAGCTTTCTTGAAGTATGACTGCCCTTTCTGTTGATGGCTCAGGCTTCAATAAAGTCAACATTTCTCCCAACAGAAGAACAGGGGAAAGCAACTCATAAAGGGTGAACACAGTAAAGCAAGAGAACGTGACAGATATATTAAACATTGGTTTGTGGCCTCTGTGGCATTAGTAGTCAGCAAGTGTAGATACTGTTCTTGGTAGAAACACAGGGTCCACTGTGTAGCTCTAGCTGGCCTGGAACTCACTATGTAGACTAGACCTTGAAATCATAGAGATTGGCCTGACTGCACCACCATGCCCAGAAACATGGTAGAACTTTAGTGTATTAGTCTCATAGGGTGGCTACAACAAATCACCACAGGCTGAGCACTTTAAAAAACCACAGTCATTTATTTTCTCAGGTCTCTGGAATCCCATTGTCTGAGACTGCCATTGGTATTACTGCATTCTTTACCAGGCTCTGAGGAAGCTCCTTCTAGCATCTTCTGGTTTTGAGAAGGACATTAGTTTGGGGTTTTGTCTTTTTGGTGTGGTAGGGATTGAACTGAAGCCTTACACACATGTGGCCACTGGGTCACCCTTAATCTCTCCATTTGGTTTTAGCTTGGGGGTGCCGAACTCCTATTTCGGCATCTGTTTCTTCATATGGCCTTCTCCACACATGCCCATTTCTCTCTTTTATCTCTTAGAAAGACCCATGTCATTGGGTTTAGCACCATCTGCTGAATGTGGAGTGATCTCATCTCAAGACTCCTAATTCTATCTACAAAGAGGCTTTCTCTAAATTAAGATCACATTCACAGCAGTCAGGAGTTAGGACAGATGTTTCTTAAGGTGGTAGGCAATGGTCTTTATTTTATTTGAATTAGCTAACAAAGTAAAGATTTCTTTAAGGAATCTTTATACTTACCTGTTTTAGTTAATATACACACCCCCACCCACATCTCCAGTCTCTTCAACCTTCATCCCAGTGGATGTATCCTTCCCTTCTTTCTTCCTTCCCAGTAGACCTCCATCTGTCATATGAGTTTTATTACCTGCCCCTCCCCTAGAGCCTTCCCCTCCCTTTCATGGGTCTCTTTCTAGTTTTCCAGCCTCTATACCCATTCCTTCCCACAGTTGAGATACTTTTGTTTGGTTAGGTTTGTGTTTGGAAATAAGTTCTTGCTATACAGCCCAGCCAGAGTGGCCTTAAACTCATCAGCCTTTTGCCTCAGCTTCCCAAGTGCTGGGATCATGGGAAGGACCACTAGGTTTTTGTTGTGTTTGTTTGTTTGTTTGTTTTTGTCTCTCTAGATAGCCCTGGCTTGCCTGGAACAGAGAGCCTTCTGCCTCTGTTGCCAGAGTGTTGGGATTAAAAGTGTGTGCCACCACACCCAGCTGAGTTTCGTTTGGTTTTGATTTTGAGACAGAGTTTCTCTGTGTAACCCTGGCTGTCCTGAAATTCCCTCTGTAGACCAGGCTTGTCTCGAATTCACAGAAATCCACCTGCCTCTGCCTCTGCCTCTGCCTCCGGAGTGCTGTGATTAAAGGCGAGCGCCACTACTGACCAGTACCAAGCTGATTTTTAAGACTTTATTTTTAATCATGTGTGTTTGAATCTCTGTGTGGGTATGCACATGTATGTACATATATGTACATGTAGGTGCCCAAGGAGGTTAGAGGTGTCAGTTCTTCCTGGATCTAGAGTCATACATAGGTGATTGTGTGCCACCTCACCTGGGTGTTTGGGATTGAACTCTAGTCTTTTGGAATAGCAGCACATACTTTTAACTGATGAGCTATCTCTCTAGTCCCCTGAATTTTTTTTTAATAGTATACATTAATAGTTCAAAGGGATAGACTTCATTATGGCATACTCATCCATATGGATCATAGTCATCCCCTTATTTCCCTCTCCTTTCTCCCTGGTTCCCCTTCTCTTCTCAAAGACTTCCTTAAAGATACAGTGTTTTATGATTCAAAATTCAACCCATTAGAAAGAGCAATTTAAAACTATCAGACAGGTCCGTATGAAGATCCTATCCACAATGATGTATTTTGAAGGTGTTTTAAATATAAGAGTTGGGGGCTGACAGGGTTCTTGCCTGACAGAAAAACAAGGCCTTAGTTCCACCCCTAGTAGACGAATAAATATATAATAAAATAGAAATGAGCCCTTCATTCAATGCATATGATGTGTGCTGTGTTGGTCAAACCCACCTCCTCCCTCCTTCAAATGCCTCCCCTGTCCCTCCCACTGCTTTTCCCTGTCTTAATACCACGACAAGAAACAAAACAAAAGGAGGACTTTTTTGGTCTTATGTTTCCAAAAGAAAACATTCAGAAATGGCACATACTAGAAATTCTAATCATCTAAAAAACAAAACAAAACCAAAAACCAAAAAACAAAAAAAAAACCAAAACAAATCAAAATAAGCAAGCAAACAAACAAACAAGAACTGCAGAAGAGAGGCCGCTTTGTATCCAACCCAGTATGGTCAAGCCTCTGATCGTGTTCACCAAGGAGTCTTTCATCCGCACAGTGATTACATATTTCATGCATTTTGTTTGAACGATGCCAATTTCTTTAACTTCCAGATGACTCATTTTGGAAACGTCTGCTTGTCACTGTTCCCGCCTGAGTGGGCCGTGTGCTGCCTTCCTGCTGACATCACTGGAAATCTTGAGCCCAAACCAAAGCTGCCCTGTGCCTCCATGACCTTTCTCCATGACCTTTCTCCACAACGCACAGTGAGGCTGGACTTCTCAAAGCTCAGAATATTCACGTCTGCTGCTCTGACCCCCGTGGAGGCTACTGCTTGGACACACGCACTCATAAATGCCCTACAGTGGGCCTATGAGAAATCAAGACATGTTCGGGCTCTCCAAAACATCCCCAGGGCAGGTGAGATGACTCCACAGGCAAAGGTCCTTAGAGCCAAGCCTGACATTTTAATTCAATCCTCAGAGAACTGTCTCTCCTACAAATCGGCCTCCGACCGCCACACTCGTGTTCTAGTGCATTACAAGCCCACACACGCATACTCCCGTTCACACAAAATGGACAAAAGTTTTAAAAGCTTTCCTAATCTGCTTCCAGATTTCAGGAAACCTGGTGTCCATTGTAGAGAGAGGCCAGCAGGGCAGAGGGAGCCTGCCACTGCCTTACTCGGAAGTCCAGGAGACCACAGAGAGACCACCAGGGAAAGGCTTACCTGGATGGCCATGTCTGCGTTGGTTCCTATGGGATCTGCTGTCGGTGTCACCTCATCTCCTTGTAGCAGCACAGGAGACCACCCAGATGCTGGAAAAGAAAACAGAGAAAAAGAATTTTCTGAATTTGAGCCCAGTGGATTTGTCCCATCTGATAGAAACCCGCACAGCTGTCCTTTGGCAGATTAAAACCCCACGTGACTTGTAAGGGAAATGAGTGGTATCTAACACGTAGCCTCTGATCTATCTGGTGGTTACTGGTTACTGAGAAGCCTACTTCCCAAGGTATGGTCAGTTAGCACATCCTTTGTTTTTACTTAATTCACAACTTTGGAGTCCTGTTCAAGCCCCACCCCCCTCTTTTTGAGACAGGGTCTTGGGTAGCTCAGGCTCTCCTGGAACTTGAAAGAAGTCGGAACAAGAAATGGAGAAGAGCAGGGGCGGTGGTGGCGCAGGCCTTTAATCCCAGCACTTGGGAGGCAGAGGCAGGCGGATTTCTGAGTTCGAGGCCAGCCTGGTCTACAGAGTGAGTTCCAGGACAGCCAGAGCTACACAGAGAAACCCTGTCTCGAAAAACAAAACAAAACAAAACAAACAAACAAAAAAAGAATGCTAGTGTCTAAAAAAATCAATGTTATCATGAGGTGTCATGATGGTATTTGTCTCCTAGTCTCAAAACTGCACAGAGATCTGTTCTATGCCACTCTCTTGTGTGGTATTGTCTGGTAAAAAATGAATGAGATTCCACGTTTAGTAGTCGGGGTGGAGAGAAGATAGTAACCATGCATATATAGGAGCTCTCCACGTATGTAGACCATTGAGGAAGACCTTGTGCTAACAATGTCAGAGAAGATGTTAGGCACACTCTACACATAACAGGGTTACAGGCCAACTTTATCTGAACTGTAAAGAAAAGGGCAAGTTGCCATGTTGAGGAGTCAAGGATGTGAGACAACTGGCCTTTTTTTTTTTAATTTTGCAGGAGGATGTTTATCCACCTAAACATGCCACTTCCACTTTCAAAATGGTGATTGCTCCCCTGCCGGTGTGTAAATGTATCATAGCATCATGGGGGAGGGGTGGAAGCCTGGAATGCTTATCCCCCAATCCTTCAGCTCCAGAGTGCTGCCAGTGACTTTCAACATCTGCATGCCCACCGGGCCATGGTGGCACACGCCTTTAATCCCAGCACTTGGGAGGCAGAGGCAGGCAGATTTTTGAGTTCGAGGCCACCCTGGTCTACAGAGTGAGTTCCAGGACAGCCAGGACTATACAGAGAAACCCTGTCTCAACAAAAACAAAAACAAAAACAACAAAAAAAACATCTGCATGCCCATCAGGTTCCAGAAAGGACTTTCCATTCACTAAGATCCATGATTTACTATTGCACAGACACTTAAATAGCTCAGATATGGAATGTTAGGAAGACATTCCAGACAGACCCTCTGCTATTATTAGTTACAAGAGTACAATCTCCTTTTATTTTATGAGGAAAATAATCCAAGTAATTTGAGCTAAGTCCAGAATTCTATTATATATGTATTCACACGTAAATATTGTGTTACTGAGATAGGGCTTCATATATAATTCATGCTGGCCTAAAATTCACTGTGTAAATTAAACTGACCTCAACTAAGGTTGAAGCAATTCTCCTGCCTCAGCCTCTGAGTATTAGCACAAGCCAGCATGCCTATCTCCATAGAGTGCCTTTTTTCTGTTTTGCTTTTTAAATTATTTTGTTTATTTATATGTGTGTGTGTGTGTTTGGGAGGAGGGCATGTCCAAAGTGGGCAGATGAAAGTTTTGGATCCCCTGGCACTGGAGTTTCCGGTGGTTATGAGCTACCTGACAGGGGAACTAAGATTTGAACTCTTGTCTTTCAAAAGAACAGCAAACACTCTTAACCACTGGGCCACCTTTTCATCCTTTGTTTGCTTGGTTTTTGAGCTAGGAGGGTCTTCTGTAACTCAAGTTGCCCTTTAACTTATATATAGATAGCTAGGATGATCTTGAATTCCTGATTGATCAAAGGCTTTTACCACCCAAATGCTAGGATTACCATATCCAGCATCCATAAAGAACCAGACACTTTTTTTTTTTTTTTTTTTTTTTTTTTTTTGGTTTTTCGAGACAGGGTTTCTCTGTATAGCCCTGGCTGTCCTGGAACTCACTTTGTAGACCAGGCTGGACTCGAAATCAGAAATCCATCTGCCTCTGCCTCCCAAGTGCTGGGATCAAAGGAGTGCACCACCACCGCCCGGCTAGCCAGACACTCTTAATACGTCACCTCTCCAGTTCCTATTCATAACCTCTGAAAAGAGAAACAATATTTGATACTATTTCTATAATCTCCAGAAATACTTTCACATTAGTTATTCCCTGTTTTGAAGATCAGATCAAACCTTCAGGAAAAAAAAAATACAAAACCCACCATCTCCCTCCAGCAATGGCAAGCTTTAATTTCCTTGTTGTGAGAGTCACAGAGAGCTGTCATCCTGTAGCTAAGTATTCTGACAGAGACTCCAGCAGGGACAGTTCCAGAAGATGTCTCAGGCACAAATAAATCAATGGCTGTGGCTGCTTTTTAAATTGCTTTTGTGGCATCTTCTCACCTAGCTACAGTCAGATGAGGAGGTCTCTTAATCCAAGTTCTAGTTCTCAGGCACCGACCTTCCCTGCACACACTGGCTATAGGCTGGCTAATATACATATGTTGTTGATGATACTGTGGAGCAGTGTGTGTGAGAGCAACCAAGATGAGACAACCAAGCTTGGGGGAAGCCAGGGCCTCCAAGGGTGATCTCTTGGGAGAGGGATCTGGAATGGGAGCAGGTGATCACAGGGCTTGATTGGGCAAAGCACAGATGGCACAGCCGTGAAGGAGGGCTTGGGGTGCAGCAGCTTAGGACATTCTGAGGATAAATTTGGGGTGACTTCATTTGGATCATTGTTATTACAAACATGAGAAGGAGGGTGGGAGAGATGACCCAGACACACAGGAGCAGAGACTGACTATGGGGACATGAGAGTGACATCTCCATTGTTACCCTTCCGTGGGGATGTCACTTAGGATGGTTGAGGGTGCAGGTAATAGATTACTAAGTGGAGGCTTTTAAAAAGAGGAGAGCCAGGCACAGTGGTGGCCCATGCCTTTAATCCCAGATTAAGGAAAGAGGAGGCAAGGGGATCTCTATGAGTTTGAGGTCAGCATGAACTACATAGTGAGTTCTAAGTCAGCCAGGGAGTTACAGTAAGACCTCCAAACAAAACAAAACAACACAAAACACCACCACTGCAACAACAGAAGACTGGCTGATTGGTGCAACAAAAGTTTCAAGCCAGGATGGCATTAGAGGTGGCTGATTTGCTGGCCCTATCACCTCTGCTGAGCTCTGTAATTGTCTTGACTTTCCTCTCTGTTCCTAAAGTAGTCACAAAACTTCCACGAGACATGAAAATGTCCTGAATTAAGAAAGGGGAGGAATTTCCCTCCTTATTTTTTTAATTGATTTAAAAAATTTTGTTAGTTATTGTTCCTTTAAGTAACCCAGGTAGGCCTTGAACTTAAGGCCTCCTGCTCCAGCATCCGGAGTGTTGGAATTACAGGCCTGTACCACCATACTCAGCTTCCGTTAGCCTCTGTGCCTCACTTAATAGTCTTTGACTGTGAGGTAAAACTTTTGGTCTGTATTAACTAAAACACCATTAGTTGTCCCCAGCAGATACCATTTCTATAAACTGTCTATTTCTTGTCCCCACCACTGTATTGATAGATGCTCTGTTTTATGCCTGGCTCTTACCATGTGACCATAAAAGTCCCTGTAACTGCTTCCACGTTGAGCCATGTCACTCAGTGCAAGTTGAGTTTGTGTTCTTAGGCCACAGCCACTGGTTTGGCTCAGAAGGCAGCATCTATTATTCTTTTTGAAGCAAGACTTGTATTTTGCATTGGCAGAACTTAAAGTTATGACCTTTATCCCCATTTATGGGAGCATGAGTAGGGAAAGAATATGTATGTCTAACATTCTTTGCCATCAAGGTTGCCTCACTGACCCCGTATCAATTAGCTAATAATAAGCATCCATGGGCTAATATACACTTAGTTTTATCCTAATGAGAAATGTTTATTTAGGATAGTCAATGTGAGGGAACAGGAAATTGGCAGTATGAGAAAGAGAAAGAGGGATGATGCTAAGATAGGAGGACCAGGACATGGACACACAGTCCCATGTCTTAGAGGATGCATTCTAGGACAAGTAATGACACACATAGTTGGTCACATGTTCCAGGGCTGGGAAAGGACCCTCTTGGAGACACTGTCAACAGACAGGGGAATGAGCCTCTGAGTGCTTTGAGAATAGAACCTAATGTTCACCAGCCCCATCCCTGAGTAGCACAGTGAGTCCAGCACCCAGGGGAAGCTCATTAGCTCATTAGAGTCTCCTACAGAAGCAATGGTGGCAGGGGACATTCTCCTCTGGGATACCCCTCAACTGGAGAGTTCACAAGGACAGAGAACCTCACCTTTTGAATGACTAAGGATTTTCCTCAAACTGGCCCAGAGGTTGCTGAACCCCCCCCCTTTTTTTTTTTTTGTTGTTGTTGTTTTTTCGAGACAGGGTTTCTCCTTGTAGCCCTAGCTGTCCTGGAACTCACTCTGTAGACCAGGCTGGCCTTGAACTCAGAAATCCGCCTGCCTCTGCCTCCCAAGTGCGCCACCACCGCCCAGCTGAACCCCCTTTTTTAAACCTCTCTACTCTCCCTGACTGGGGGATGTCTATCCAGAGGCCTCTAAGGAGGCTGTGGTGGCTCACATCTGCAATCCTAGCATGTGGGGGCTGAAGCAGAAAGAAAGGCTGTGAATTTTAGACCAGCCCAAGATATTGTTGTTTTAATTACATTTTTACTTTCTAAGTAACTACTTCTTGTAGACAATTAGTAATCCATCCTTCAAACAAAGAAGGCATCCCCCGGTGTGGCTTTCAGTCTAGCAGGGAAACCAGAAGAATCAATATGCAATCAGTCTTTTAATTGTTAACATACAAGTACCCCTCAGCTGGGCCTCAGGCAAGGGCTAACTGTAGCACAGGAGACAGCTAATCGAGTCTAGTTGGGAGACAAAAACGTAAGAAACAAACACATAGTTACCGTACATTGAGATTGCTATTAGGAATAGAAAAGGGTTCAACACCATGGTCCTTAGAGCATATACTGGCCTCAGATCTAGGTCCATGCAATTCAACAAATGTTCACCTAGGACTTAGGAGCTGCTCTGTGGCAACCAGGATCCAAACAGAAATCTTTTACAAACAAAAAGCTTCCAAAAACTGCGTGTGCTGGTGGCACACCCTTAATCCTAGTTTATAGTGACTGCAGACCCCTGGGGCTGGCTGCTTAGCCAGTCTAATGTAGTCTACTGGAGAGTGCCTGGCCACTGAGCTATGGTCTCAAAATACAAGGTGGGTGGTGCCTGAGAAATGAAATGTTAGGTTGTCCTTTGGCCTACACCTCTCTCTCCTCCCCCACCCCTCTGTCTCTCTGTCTATCTTTGTCTCTCTCTCTCTCTTTTTCTCTCTCTCATATGTCACAATACACACACACACACACACAGACACACACACACACACACACACACACACACAGAGCTCCAGAACACAGTGCTCCAGGAATCTAGGCCAATCTAGTTTGCCGAGGCAGAGAGGAAACCTGAAGAGCAGAGCTTTAGAAAGACAGAAAAGATGAAGAATACAAAAGCTCCCTGGGTCTCCAAGCTTCAGCTTAGGGTTGGAAACCTAACAGGGAGCCCAGGGCAAGCTCTCCGCGTGGTACCTGGGATGAGAAGGCAGTGCGCTGTTTCTGCCTGACCCTCCTCCTCTAAGCGTGAGGTAAGGCGCGCACGACCTGCTGTTAAGAATAGCTGCTGCTCCTACCACACGACTGCCTTGCCCTGGACTTCATACATATGGCGTCACTAATAATATTTTTTAAAATTCCAAGCAGCATAGGCACTACTGGGTTCAGGTATAGCTCAGTCGGTAGAGTACTTGCCTAGCATCCACAAAGCTCTGGGTTTTATTACCGGTACCACATAAAGGCAGCATGGTGATACACGCCTGTAATCCCAGCATTTGGTAGGCGGAGGCAGGAGAATCAAGAGCTCAGTGACATCCTAGGCTACATGGAGATCTTGAAGAGAGCCCGGGGAGTGGAGAGACGGCTCAGGGGTTAAGAACTCTTGCTGCTGCTGAAGAGGACCCGAGACCTGAGTTCAGTTTTCAGCACCCATATCGGGCGGCTTTCCAGTCTGGCTCAAGGTGATAGAATGCCTCGGCATCCACATATGTGGCATAATACTCACAAACACATAAATAAAATTAACAAATAAGTACATCTTAAAACCACAATAAAATTCAAGTTAAAGAAGGAAAAAAAAGGTACCATTACTATTTAATTAATTAATTAATTTACTTACTTACTTACTTATTTATTTATTTTTTGAAACAAGGTTTCTCTGTATAGCCCTGGCTGTCCTGAAACTTACTCTGTAGATCAGGCTGGCCTTGAACTCAGAAGACTGCCTGTCTCTGCCTCCTGAGTGCTGGGATTAAAGGCGTACGCCACCACTTCCTGGCTACTATTTTATTTTCATGGAATAAATAGATAGCAGAAATGAGACTTCAAGCTGATACTGTAGCTTGTGCCTATAATCCTTGAACTCAAGAAGGTAAGGCAGGAGAAACAACCTCAAATTCAAGGCCAGCGTGGGCTATAGAGAGAGTTCTAGGCCAGTGTGGTGGTTTGAATGAGAAGGCCCACAGAGAGCAGTGCTGTGGCCTTGTTCGAGTAGGTGTGGACTTGTCGGGGGAAGTGTGTCATTGGGGGCATGGCTTGAGGTCTCAGATACTCAAGCCAGGCCCAGTGTGCAGTATATTCCTGTTGCCTGCAAATACAGATTTAGACGTCTCAGTTACCAACCACTCCAGCACCAAGTCTGCCTGCATGCCATCATGCTTCTTGCCATGATAATAATGGACTAAACCTCTGGACTATAAGCCACCCCCCTTTATAAGAGTCGTCATGGTCATGGTGTCTCTCCACAGCAATAAACCCCTAAGACAGCCTGCGTAGGCTACAGAATGAGACCTTGTCTCAAAAACAAATAACAAAGTCAAAGGCCGAAGGAGATGTCGGAATTTTCAAGAGACCAGTGGTTTGCCTAAGAACATATGCACATTGTCACCCCTGTACATGCATATTTGGACTACACACTCACTCACAGTCTATATTCGTGTGTGAGTATGAGTGTGAGTGTGCATGTACGGACATGAAGCTAGCGCCACCTGCCCGGAGGACTTAGGCCTCCTCTGATGGTGTGGTGGTTTGAATATGCTTGGCCCATGGGAAGTGGCACTATTAGAAGGTGTGGCCCGTTGAAAGCCATGTGCCACTGTGGGGGTGGGCTTTGAGGTCCTACGCTTAGGGTCCACTCAGTGCAGGGGAGAACCTCCTCCTGGCTGCCTTTGGATCAAGATGGAGAACTGGAGAATATCCTTCTCCAGGATGTCTGCCTGGATCCTGTCATGCCACCCACCATGATGATATTAGACTGAACCTCTGAAACTGTAAGCCAGCCCCAGTTAAGTGTTTGCCTTTTTCAGAGTTGCCTTGGTCTTGGTGTCTCTTCACAGGAGTTAAACCCCAACGGAGACAGATGTGGGGAAAGCTTTCTTCTCCACAGCACTGAAGACGGGCCAGAAAAGTAAGTTTCATCTCCTGATGTATTCTCAAAGGTCTTTCCGGCATTCTTCTGATTAGGAAGTCGGAAACAGACTCCCAGGAAAACGAGGGCAGAAAAGCAGCCTGATGCAATTTTATATGAGTTTTAGAAGACCCTTGTGGTCCAAGCTCATTTTGAAACCAGTTGTTTCTGCAGGCCTGTGCCAGTAATTAGAAACTAAGGTCATTTTAGGCAAACATGTGACCTACATGCATCTCAAGGACTGTTCACCAAAGGGTTTCCGCTTGGGGCAAGAAGATGTACAGTTCTGGCAGCATGTGTATAGTAGAGGATTGCAAATCCGATCAGCAATAGGAGGAGAGGACCTCAGCCCTGTGAAGGTTCTGAGCCCCAGTGTAGGGGAATGCCAGGGCCAGAAAGTGGGAGAGGGCGGGGTGGCAGGCATGGGGAAGTAGGAGGCAACAGGGGTTTGTTTTTGTTGTTTTTGTTTGTTTCTTTGTTTTTTTGGAGGGGAAACTGGGAATGGAGAAATTTACATGTAAATAAAGAAAATATCTAAAATAAAAAAAAAAAAAAAAAAAAAAAGATGTACAGCCTGAAGCCTGGCTTAGTCTTTAACTCTTTTGTAAGGATTTCTGCTCAGTAGGAGTTCTCTGCAGGTCCCATGAAGAGCCTGGTACACTTTCCCCACATCTGAATAGACAGGTTGGATGGCCTAGTTTGCTCAGGTGGAAAGATAATTGATACTTATCCATTGAAAAGAAAAAAAAATATGCTATGAAATCTCCAAACTCAAATCCAGTCTCTTAGGTCCATTCAGAGAAAATACCTTAGCCATAGTTAAAGCCCCAGGACTAGAGAAACCATTTAATAATTAAGAGCACCTGTTGCTTTTACAGAGGACCAGTGTTCAATTCCTAGCACCCAAGCCGCAGTCACAACTGACTGTAAACTCATATCCAGGAGAATCCGATGCTCTCTTCTGGACTCTTTATAGCACTGCACATAGACAGTGTGTACAATGTAGACAAACACTCATACACATAAGTGTTTTTCTAAATGTTAAATAGAACTCCAGGGCAGGTGGTGATGGAGAAATATTTAAGCCTTTGGAGTCCTGAGAGAGTCAGTCACCTGAGTTGTGTGTGCCTCGGTTTTCCTGTCTTGCCACATCCAACTAAAGACATCAGTGGCAGAGAGAACCTTTGGAGATGCAGCCTTCTCCATCCCCCAGAGCCCTGTGTCTCCACCCTGACTCTGGCACACGAGCCTCTGAAGTCCCTGATTCAGGCCTGTCTTCTTTCTCATGACTCTCAAAAAATTTCCCAAACACAGCTGTGGTCACATCCTTCCCTGCTTGTATTTCTGTTGTGTGCCAGGCTTGGGCTGGGAGACAGTGATGAAAGATCTGGTCCTGTACTCAGGGGTCTGCAGGCAATGTGGGAGGTGAGTTTCTCCTAGGCAACCGGATTTCCCTCATGGCCTTCCTTATTGTTACCTCCCCATTCCCCTCAGCCATCGGACTTCTGGCAGTCTCTGCTTGGAGGCTACCACCTGGGGAGCTAAGGCTGCTCTCTGCAGACTGTCAGTTCGTCTTTGAAGAAGCCGTCTGAACAAGCCCACCAGCTGAGTACACCCACGCCCATCGCCTGAAGATCTTCCGAACCTGGGGACTTTGGCACCTGAACCTTTTTTGCAGTATGCAAATATCATCTAATCTAGAGATTTGGTTTTGCTTTCTCCTGTGACTATAAAAACCCTGGCTTATCTAAGTAAAGTGAAGTCTTGATTGGGCTATTTCAACTTGACTTCGTGATTTCTCTTTGCATTTCAAATCCTCTATTTCAGGTCCTTCGTTCCCTCCTCTGAGAGAGAGCCCAGTTTGTGAAACTGCAGGCAGTTTCACCTTATCACACAAATCTTCCATAGATAGGTGGATAGGCTGTCATATGTCCACAAAAAGCACCAGATGTCTTTCCAGACTTCCTCCCTTGCTCTTGGTTTTGAGGCACATATATAGTGAGCTCATTCAGGCACTCAGAAAACCCACTAGAAACATATGGAAAAGGAGTAACCTCTGTGTAAAGTTTAAGAAGGTTCTAGCTTGTAGTCATGCTATGGAAGGTTGTCATGGCAACTTTAGCACATGGTCACATATGGGTACCACTAGGTGAGGGCATTCAATGAGATTCACAGCAGATGTGAGCAGAGGGCAGTTCACAGAACCTGGTAAGTGGCAAGCAAGGGATACCACTGAGAGATGTGATTATTGGGCAGGAGTTTAAAAAGTCTCTGTGTAGAAGTAGCAGAAGGAGTCGGATTGCAAAGAAAGTAATGATGAGCAGAGAAAGATGAGTCATGGAGGATGGGGAGGCCAGAGGTGGTCGGCATGGATTCCAGAACTTGACTGGGTTGCTAAATGCTATCATCAGTATGTTTGCGATGCATGTGGGAGGGAGGCAGAGTGATTCGTTTAAAGGATTTGGTTCAAGCAGCCATGCACTAGATGTGCTGAAGGCAGTAGATTATTTTATGATGCAGGGTTGTGTTTTGATTCTAGAGTGTTTGTATGATTGGAAGCAGACAAGGCTAGTAGTTATCAAAGTTAAAGCCCTCACTGGGAGTTTGGTTTGATGCACTGAAGAAGTCAGGAGCTGGACCCAGACACTGTCAACACTGATTTGGAATGGATCCACAACGTAGCATGAGGATATGGAGAACATGAAGTCCTCCTTCATCAGCACGAGCAAAGGCACTCAGCTCTTGGACACAGATGAAAACCTAAAACATGCATGCACTACTCAAAGTGACACAAGCTCACTCCGGTGACTCACTAGATGGTGGACAGAAAATATTAATGTCACTTTCTCCTCTCCTCTTTCCCTCCAGGTATTAAAAAGAATTTCGTTTTGGCTGGCTCCATTTCTCTCCCTTCCTTGCCTTTTAAAGAAAGTCCGGCAGTTGCCAGTCCAGTAGCTAGAACCTGTATAATAGAAATTTGAAAAACTAAAGAGGAAAAGCCAGCTTAGAGGAAAGCTGGGTTAGGGGAACTCAGATGCAAAGCAGCCTGGTTCAAGTCACACAGAAAGGGGAGAGAAGCAGGAAGGACTGGGGGAAAGAGTCTGAGAGAAAGGGAGGGGTGGAGGATGGATGGAGGGAGGGAAGGGAGCACGGATGGTGACTGTCCTGGACTCCTGCCCATGTTAGTAACAATCCCTAATCTCCCCCTCTTCCCTCAGTTATAGCTTCATGCATGAGAGACAGGTACTCCACCACTGAGCTATACCCCCGCAGCCCTGTTTTAAGATTTATTTTAATTTTTATTTATGTATGAGCCTCTCTATGTGTGCAAGCACGTGTGCCACATGGGTAGGGGTCAGAGCTTTCAGAAATAGTTTCTCTCTTTGCTGGCTTCTGGGGAATCGAACTCAGGTCATTACATTTTCACCTTTACCCACTGAGCCACCTCACTGGCCTGCACATAAGGAAAAAAATAAGTTCTTTTAAATACTCTGCCCTTTTTTCCTTTTCCAGGATGGCAGGATTTGCTCCTCTTAGGGCAGTCTCATCCTGAACTGGAGCTTTTGTCAGAACTGGAGAGGAGGAGTAAGCACCCAGAGGAAGCCGGAGATGTTCACACCGAGGTTGCCCCTACTGGTTCGAGAGAAAGTCCTACCTACAGTAGCTGAGAACAAATTACCCAGTGCTGTGGGGGGAACTGTGGAGAATGCAAAGAAAGCATGCTCGAGGCATCCCCTCTCCCCATGAGGAAACTACTATCACAGAACCACAGGACACTCCTGTGCTCCTGCTGATCTCGCAGCCAACCAAAGGCAAAAAGTTCCAACAAGTGCATCAATCTACCCACGTCATCGTCTGTACCTCTCCACTCAAGCCTCTCACAACCTTGGTCAGATTCTGACTGAGGGAAGGCCAAGCTGACTTCCGTGTAGTCAGTCCTATGGACCTTTGCTTAATAGACAGTGGGATTTTGGAGCCATTTAACTTGGTTTTGTTTGTTTGCTTGGGATGAGGTCTTGCCATGCAGCCCTGGCTGGCCAGACCAGGCTGGGTTTGAATTTGCAGTCATCCCCTTGCCTCGGCCTTCCAAGTGCTGGGATTGCAGGTCTGTGCCATCACCAGCCCAGAGCCATTTTCTTATCACAGTTAGCTCCTAGCAATGGCTAAGATCTGAAGAGCTGGCTCTAGAGTCTCTCCAGGTCTAAATTTAGATGGGGGCCATCATGGGGTGCCTTTATGTAATGTCACTATGGAGCGTGTTTTATGTGGGCACACACAGAAGAGTGGCCCCTGTACCTTCTTACAGTCTTCCAGCAAATCTGAAAAGGAACCATGCATTAAGCAGCAGCGAAAATCAGGAGTTTTCTTTCCCTAGATTCTTTCTATCCCAGTACATTACAGAGCTCAGGACCTCACCATATTTCTTGCCTTTGGTAGGTGCATGAAGAGGCAATTTAGTAATGGAGGAGGTACAAGTTCTAGAAGGAAAGTTCTAGTTCTTCACTGTCCAGTTGTCTGGCTTTAATATCTCACAGGAGACAACATTTCTGTGTGTATCTGAGAGGGTTTCTAGAGGGTTTTATTTTTATTTTTTTTTGTAACAAAAACAATCTCACAGCATTTATTGTCACCTAATGATAATGTGCAAGTAAAACAAGTTGAGTAAATGTAGCTTGCAGGAGAAGACACTTTAAACACACTGAGGTGCCTTCTCAGCTTCCCCCAGGCTTGACCAGTCATTGCTATTTGGAAGCACTTTGGAGCAGGGTAATATTATCTCCTTTTAGCATGATCCGACCCAGTTGTTTTCTTGACTTTGTTTTAGAATGAATCTCTTCTGCATCATCTAATACGAGGTTCATGTACTCACCAAAGCCAATAATACAGCCCTCTATCTGCACATTAACTTATTCAAACAGCCACACCTGAACTCGAGATCTGTTTTGCAAGTATCTGAAAATAAGGTTGATGGACTGCACCATCACCTTCTGCACCTTCCGGCCCTGGCCGAGGTCCACCATGGTGGAAGCCATCTCCAGAGGGTTTTAACTGAAGAGGGAAGACCCACCCTAAATGTGGGTGGCATGACTGTAGGAGCTAGGGTCCTAGACTGAATAAAAAGGAGAAGATAGCAAAATGAGCTGAGCACAGACTCTTCTGTTGTCTGACTGTGGACTCTGTGAGCAGCTGCCTCGTATTTCTGTTCTTCTGTGTTCCCTGACATGATGGACTATCTTCTTTCAATCCAGGAGCTAAAACAAACCCTTCCTCTTGTAAGTTTGTTTTGCATTGTGTATTTTGTCACAGCACTGAAAACAGTAAGTAGTGTACATCCTTGGAGATACTGAGCCCACATGGCTAGTGTCAAAAGGGCACCCATGGCAACTTATTATGTAATTAAGAGAGGCTGGACCAAATCAAACTGACAGCATATTTCCAGGGTTCCTCTGGGGCTAGCCAAACAGTCAACTGAAGTTGGAAACGACAGATCTCTATATATCTTCATGCTGTCTCTGAGAGTAATCAGAACCCCTGAGAAGGGTCTCATACAGGAACGATGTATTAAAGGTAGCCCAGTGATGTGATAAACACGAGACAACAAAGCTTATTATTGTTTAGGTAAGGTCCATTCTGACAAACGAGAGAATCCAAGGTGAATAGAATTTAGAAGCATAATTATGGGGGCAATAGGGCCCCTTTCCCTACGGGGGGAAAGAGGACCCATCATCTTGATCCTAAGAGGAAAGCAAAAGAAAAGAACAGGGCCCTACCCACAGCATCCTCTGAAGTCAGAGAACATTTGTCATGGTTTCTGAGCACATGACCCACAACCACTTACCTCTGGAGCCACCATGGGGACAGATGGCAGACGAGTACAGCCTATTTTCAAATAAAAGTGGGGACTAGGGGATCTGCTGGGAGAGGTATTGACAGGGAACTAAAGCAATGTCCTTTATGCCAAAGACCCAGTTGGCCTGGATATGGTGGCTCATTCTTGGGGTCATGGTACTCAGGAGGGAGGGGGAAGAGGATCAGAAGTTTAAAGTCATCTTTGGTTACATGGTGAGCTTGAGATCACCCTGGGCTGCAGGAGCCCCTGCATCACACAAAGATAAGCAAAACAATACAATAGTGGCAAGAGCTGCAGTCTGTCCTTGGGTTCCAAAGTACCTAGAATCCTTTACCTGTCAAACATCACTCACCGTCTGATTTTTTTTCTTTCCTCCCCTCCTCACTTCTTTCCATCCCCCTCTTTCTCTTCTTTCCCTCTCTCATTCCCTCTTTTTCTCCCCTCCCTCTCTTCATCTTTTCATTCCTCTTCCCTCCTCACCCCTACTTTAAAGTTTTAACATTTTACAAGGTTGTTGTTTTTTTTTTTAAATAATATGGGCTTACATAATAGATCTGGAAAAATATTAGATATGGTTTATGACTCCAAACTCATATAGGTTGAGGAGCAATGGTAAATAAGGAGGATATCATATAACCACAGGGACAATGAGTTGTGCAAATGCCCTCATGTAATTGCTAGGTAAAATTGGTCAAAATGGGTTTTTCAAAGTCAAAGATAAGATAAAACCTTAAACGACTAATCTGATAAATCAGTGTATGTGGAATGGATAAGTCGAAGTGTTTATTACTTCTCAGAGATGCTGGGAGTGTAAATCAGAGTTATAGCATTCCCAAGAGATGGGTTCAATCTCTAGCACCTGAAAAAAGTTTCTATGAAAAGAGACAGGGGACAATGGCTCTGTAGTTGAGAGCACTGGCTGCTCTTCTACAGGACCCAGGTTCAAGTTCCAGCATTCATATGTTAGCTCATAACTGTCTGTAATCTAGCTCTGAGTGATTTGAGATGTCTGTAATCTAGCTCTGAGTGATTTGAGATCCTTACACAGACATACATGCAGGCAAAACACTAATGCACATAAAAGTAAAGAGGGAGAGAGACAGAGAGACAGACAGAGACAGACAGACAAGAGAGAGAACGAACTTGGGTAGTGGGTAAACTGTTTGAACCCCCAGGACATATGTAAAAAGCCAGGCATAGTGACCTGCATCTGGAACCCCAGCACTGGGTATTGGGGAGAAAGGTGGATCCTGGGGAATTGCAAGCCAACCAGTCTTGTTGAAACTGGCAAGTTCTGAATTCAGTTAGAGATCCTGTCTCAAAAAAATAAGGTGGAGGGTTTTGGAGAAAGACCCCAATGATGCCAAGCACATGGAGTTCAAAAAGAGAAGTAGGAGAACAGGAGAGTAAGCAAGCGGAGAGGAGGAAGGAAGGTGCAGCCACAGAGACCATCAACATTTCACAGCGTGTTTTCACAATTACATCATCGGCCCAGCCCAAGGCTTGCTTTGATTGGCACAAACAAGAAACTTGGAGAATCTAAGTTGAGGAGGTTGTGAAGCTGTGCCTGGACATCAGAGAAGATGTTGAGAAAGAATTCTGGGAAATTCCTGTCAGAAAGCCTGCAGGAACCCTCCGTGGGAGGCACTTAGGCCTTTTATTTTCAGAATTCCTCTGGTAAGGGCCACCAGCAGCAAATTGGAGTTCTGTTCATAGCACTGACAGCTAAAGTAAGACAGATCAGAATGTCAAGGCTGAGAAAATGACTGCAAAATTGGGAGGTTCGCCATGAACTGTGGTGGAATGATTCAGGAAAACACATCTAATAACAGCTAATCAAATACCCTTTCCCCGCTAAGCTCAGGCAGCTTCTATGCCCTTCAGTTCCTCCAGCACTGACTCAAAGAACACATTATTCCAAAGTTTTATTAGACACTAGCTCTCTTTGTATTTTGAAACAGGCCCAGGTTAATTGTTTTCAGATCTGGGCTTTGGCGATGGTGGGGTTCAGATGTCTTTTGAATTTGATGAAGAATTACCAGTTGGAGCCAGTTTAATGAGGTGAGAGAGATATCTGATTAACTGAGAAGTCTGTGGCAGGTGACAGACAGCTCAAGTAAGAGTTTTATAAGGCAATTAAACATACTCCACATGGGGGTAAAAACCTAAGCAACTTTTACCTCATTACAGGTAGAAATGCCTAGTTTAGGCATACAATGCAGATACACCCTGTTTTCTAAAATCTGAACAGCCAACCTTTCTGGAGTCACGAAGCATAAATTCCTTAATAAAAAAGGACCTACCCTGTATTACTGGTGACTTGGGAGGTTGTTGGAGGTAGGCTCAGGGTCTCAGGCATGCTAAGAAGGATGCTCTACAATTGAGCTACACTCCCAGCCTTTCAATGGTAAATTGTTTTGTGTACATTACCTTTAATTAATTAATCAGCTAATTAACTATTTCTCTTTTAATGTTGTTTTAACTTTTATTTACCTCTATGCGTATATATGTTGCACATGCATGTGGATGCCCAGAGGGGCAGAAGTTGGGTTGAGATCCTCTGGAACCAGAGTGACAAGCAGTTGTGAGCCCCCTGAGGCGGGTGCAGGGAACCAAACTTGGGTCCTCTGGAAGGGCAGCAAGCGCTCAACTCCTGAGCCATCTCACCAGCTCCAAATTACCTTATTTACTTTGACGTGCTGGGATGGATCCCAAAGCCCTGTGCATGCTAGGCAACTGTGCTATTACTCAGACACGTCCTGAGCCCTGTATCATGTTTAATACAGTGCTTCTCAACCTCTGGGTAGAGACCCCTTTGAGGGGGGTGTTGAATGATCCTTTCACAGGAGTTGCCTAAAATCATCAGAAAACACGAATATTTACATTGCTATTCATAACAGTAGCAAAATTACAGTTATGAAGTAGCAACAAAATAATTTTATGGTTGGGGGTCACCATTGTATTAAAGGGTCACAGCATTAGGATGGTTGAGAACCACTGTTAATACATGGAACCACTGCTAATACATGGATTACCTGACATGCCATGATTCCACATACAAGGATATTTTCTGGATTATAATTTTTACTTAGAAATTCATCCAATCGACTAGCACTATGCATCACAACACTTATTTATTTTATCTACCCATTAATATTATTACAACCAGTTGGGCTCAAGGCAATGGAAGAGTAAGCTTTAAAAAATGGCCAAGAACAAAAGGAGAGACAAAGCCATACATACCTTAGGGGGTTTTCAGCACCTGCCAGGCTTCTAGGCTTTTTGATAATTCTTACTTCTTTTTTTGTTTTGTTTTGTTTTGTTTGTTTTTCGAGACAGGGTTTCCCTATATAGCCCTGGCTGTCCTAGAGCCCACTTTGTAGACCAGGCTGGCCTCGAACTCAGAAATCTGCCTGATTCTGCCTCTGCCTCCCAAATGCTGGGATTGAAGGCGTGCACCACCACCATCCAGCTAATTTTTACTTCTTAATGCTGACAAAAGACATGCACTATGGTGATTTATTTAATAAATTCATATCATAATAGTTGTGGGTTCATAGAAATTATTTCCTTGGTCCTAATGGGCAATCTTATTTTCATGATTTTACGTAAAATGCCACATAAGAGAGGTTCATACCCAGAAAGATCCCGGAGCCTAGCCTCAGACCAAATTTTGAGTCTTCTAATCACAAGGAGGGTGTCCTGACCTAAGCATTGACTCCCCTCTTCTCGTTGCTCTCTTGTGCATGGCAGTGCTCTCCTGCCATGGCATGAAAGCCCACAACATGCTATTAGCAATTTGGGCAGAAATAGTATTCCCATTATGTCAGGAAATAATGCCATCATGCTATAATGCCAACATTATATTCCATTGGGTGGACACATGCATGCGGATACACACACACACACATGCATGCATGCACACGCACATGTGTTATTAAGTAAGAAAAGTACATAGTAGTATACATAATATCACTTTTGTTACTATATCTGAAATAACCTTTAATCCTCCTGCCTCCACCTTCCAAGTACTGGGATTTCAGTGTGTGCCATCATGCCCTGCTGATGGGAATTATTCTCTATCCTTTCTATAGACTGAGGTCTCTCCTCCTAACAGCTTTGGGGAGTACAGATGCCAAAGACATCTGGTTCTGCAGAAAAGGAAACAGGCAAAGGTCATGGAACCAGCCAGCATCCTGCTCGGGACTTGCCCTCAGGCACTATAGATAGCATTAGAAACTAGGCCCTTAACCCCAGTGAGAGTCTTTCTCTCAGATGGCATAATGCTTGGGGAAACACCTAGCATGGCAAAATGATAGGGCTGGAAATCACCAATTAGAGGAATTGCTCTGTACAGGCACCGCCAGTGCCCTGTAATCAGGCTCCTGCCTGAGAGTAGAGCTTTCCTTTTTAAAAATGGTGCTGGAGATTAAATCAGAGCCTCCTAGGTACCCGGCAAGTGCTCCACCACTGAGTTCCATCCCCAGACCTCCAAGCCTACATTTCAACAAGTGGTCCAGGGACTTTATTTCTAGAAGGTCTATGCTAGTGAGAAACTGGGGCTTTTGGAGCCCAAGTCCATGCAGGTCTGAACTCACCACAAGCAACTTAGGTGGCTATAGCTTTAGGTGAGCTCTCCCTCCCTCCCTCCCTCCCTCTGTCCATCTCTCTCTGTGTCTATGTGTTTATGTGTCTCTGTGTCTGTCTGTCTGTCTGTCTGTCTGTCTGTCTGTCTCTCTCTCTCTCTCTCTCTCTCTCCCTCCCTCCTCTCTCTTCGTGTGTGCAGTGTGCATACATGTATGTTTGGGTGCCTGAAGAGGCCAGAAGAGGGTGTCAGGTTCCAGGATATGGATTTACAGACTGTTATGAGTTCTCACGTGGGTGCTGGGAACCAAATTCCAGTCCTCTGCAAGAGCAGCAAGTGCTCCTAACCACTGAGCAATCTTTCCGGCCCCATAAATTGGTCTTCCTTCTTCCCTTCCTCTATTTCTTTATCTTTTTCTTGTTCTTTCTTTTTTTCTTTTTCTTTTTTTCTTTTGAGACAGGGTCTCACAGTATATTTCCTCAAAGAGTATCTCTGGCTATATCTTTGGAAGCAGCAGGTCAAATGGTGACAGAGAGAGCTTTCCAATCCAATCAGTTTACTGGGTTCAGGCAGGCTACTGAACAGAGTGCATGGGCAGACATTGGCTGAATAGATGTGCCTGGCCCATCAAGAGACTTGACATCCCAGTCATTTCTTCTGAGCACAGCTGACCTCCTCAGCATGTCCCAGCCTCATCTCTAGACTGCACGGCCCTGGGAAGGATGGGACTCTCCTTCTCCCTTCTCTGTCTACTCCATCCACCACCGCTGAAAGATGAGCACCCATCCATTCACTCACCCACTCATCTCTAGGGTTTTCTGATACATACTTCTTAACTCCAATGTTATGATTTGGGGAAAAGCTAAGATCTACTACCTTCCCACCACATTCCAGGGCAGGCATGGGTGGCCATCTGAGTGCCTCTGAGCCCACTGGATGGCCATTCAAGGACTCTTCTCCTAAACTCAAGAACTGGGTCATCTTGTCCTTATTGTGAACTGAAAATGGATCTGTTGGGAGTTAAAGACAGTCATGTCCCCATCAGGGGAAAGAGCCTGCCTGAAAGGGTGCCGACCAGAGAGAGAGGCACCGGGTGGACAGGATGGCTCTGGAATCTGGAATCCCTGGTTAGTCACGCTCAAGCCCTCGTTAGTCAGAGTGCCCAGCTGGCCCTTAGCCCTTCCTGTCATCAGGCTGTGTGAGTTAATAAACACCCATTTTTTTTTTCCAGACCAGTTCAAATTTGGTTTTATGTCTTGCAATCCAAAGACTCCTGACAAACACATGCATGGGCTCCTTTTGGAGCCAGAGAATCACGAGGAATCATGTGATCATTCTTCCATCAGTATTTGAAACCTGAGTAATCTGGAGGGCACATGTAGCCTAAAAGAGAGGCGGTGGAGCAGGGGCACCGGGCTGCCCACTTCTGCAAAAGCACAGCTGGAGGCAGACTGTTAAAGTCCATGCAAACAGAAAGCAGAAAGAGGCCAGATCAGCTCAGTCCCATAAAAGCTGGAGTTGACATTAGGTTAACTTAATTTCAATAAATAAGCCTTGGAGTGAGTTGTTCCCATAAAAAACTGTGTGTGTGTGTGTGTGTGTGTGTGTGTGTGTGTGTGTGCATGTGTATGAGTATGTATGTGTGTATGTGTGTGAGTATATGTGTGTGTGTATGAGTGTGAGTGCACATGTGTGACTGTATATGTAAGTGGTATGTGTATGTGTTTGTGAGAGTATGAACATGTGTGAGACTGTATGTGTGTTTAGGTGTGTGTGAAAGAGTGAGTGTGCGAGTGTGAGAGTATGTGCACATATGTGTGTGTATGCTGTGAGTTTGTGAGTACATGTGTAAGTGGTGTGTGGATATGTGAGTGTGTGAATGTGTGTCAGAGTATGAGTGTATATGCATGTGACAGTGTAGGTGTATGTGATAGTGTGAGTGTATGCCTGTTTGTGAGTGTGTATGTGCATCCATATAAGTGTGTATATGTGTTTGTATGTATGCAAAAGTTTGTGTGTATATGTGTGTGAGTGTATGTGTGTGTACATGTGTGTATATGTGTGTGGATGTGTGTGTGAGTGTGTGTGCATGCATCTCTATATAAATACCCACGTTGGGTGTCCTGTTCTATCAGTCTCACCTTGCTCCTTGAGGCAGAGTCTCTCACTGAACCTGAACCTTTGTATTAGTTACCCTTTTCTTTTGCTGTGATAAAATGCCACAATCAAGTCAACTTATAAACGAAAGCATTCGATTCAGCGTACTGTTTCAGAGGTTTAGCGGCCATACTGTTAGAGCAGAGGCATGCTGGCAGGAACAGCTGGGAGCTCACATCTCAAACCCCAGGCAGAAATGAGAGGGAGGGCTCTGGGAGTAGGAAGAAGAGTCCCTTGAAACCTCAATCCCTGTTCTAAGTGACACACCTCCTCCAACAAGGCCACACCTCCTAGTCCTTCCTAAAATTTTCGACCCACTGGGGACCAAGTCTTCAAACATATGAGCCCTTGGAGGCCATTCTCATTCAAACCAATATAGCATTTCAGTTGGGTTGACTAGCCAGTGAACCTCTGAAATCTGCCTGTCTCTACCTCCCAAGACTAGAGATATAGGCACACACACCCATCCCAGCCCTTTTACATGGGTGCTGGGGATTTGAACTCAGGTCCTTGTGCTATGTGGCAGGTACTCCTGCATAAGGAGTCATCCCTTTAGCTCCCAGGACTTGTTTTGATAAAACTTTATAAACATAGCTAGATAGCCCATAGTTTGGTAATTTTATCCTTTAAATATATCGCATTAAATTATGGCTCATCTTTTTAAAATTAATACACTCTCTTCTTTGGCAATTTCACCCAGGTACCTAACACATTCTGGTTACTTCCCTCCCACTCTTGCTGGCTCCCCCTCTTCTCTACATAGTCCCATATTCATATTCCCATATCCATGTCTTTTTGTTGTGTTTCGTACCCTATAGAATTTAATTAGGGCTACAGAATCTGTGTGACCATGAATTTGAAACTGTCCATTGGAGCCTGGTGGGCTGAACAGTCAGACACTATGTCTCCCCATCGCCCTCAGATTCTATCGGCAGCTGTCCTAGCTTGCTTTCTGTTGCCATGATAAGACACAGGATATGGCTCATTGCTTCCCACAGATTAGAGTACTTCACGGAGGGAAGCCATGGTAGGAATTCAGGCAGGTCTCTGGAGGCAGGAATTAAAACAGAAACAACATAGGAACTCTGCTTAATGGATAGTTCCTCTGGTTTGCTCAGCTACCTTTCTTATATAGCCCCAGGAATGGCACCAGCCACCGTGGGAAGCACCCTCCATAGCAAGCACCTCCTGTATCAATCAGCCATCAGAAAAATTCCCCACAGATATGGCCATGGGCTGACCCAATGGAGGCAATTCGCCAGCGGAGGTTCCCTCTTCCCAGCTGTTTTAGGTTGACAACCAAGAGTGGCCATCACAGTAGCCAATAGTTTAGCAGTACGTGGTAGAGGATCTGTGAGCCCTTTTCCCCATCCATAGCTGGCTGTTGGGTGGCCTGACTTTGAAGGCCCAGTGTCAGTTAGAGCAGCTCTTGTGTGATCATAGATTATGATTTATGTTGATTACTCAGATATGGCAAACCAGACACTAGATCTGCTCCTTCTCCTGAGGCTGCTCCTCAAAACAGAGAGGTCTGGTGGGCCCAACTCCACACAGTTCTTCCTTGCTTCTGCAATGGAGACTCTAGGGCACACTGTCTGCTGGCTGACTCCCTGCTCACAGTCAGGGCTGAGTCTGTCTGCTTATCTCTCTGAGAAATGACTCCTTTCTAAGACAGAATTGATTGGTTGGTTGTTTTTGTTGAGGTGGGGTCTCACTGTGTAGTCCTAACTGGCTTCAAACTCATGGAAATCCTCCTGCCTCAGTCAGCCTGCTGAGTGTTGAGATTATAGGTATGAGTTACTATGCCCAGCTTTCCAAGGTTTTTTTGTTTTGTTTTGTTTTTTGTTTGTTTGTTTGTCTTGAGGCAGGGTTTCACATAGTTTAGGCTGTCTCAAATTCTTTGCATAATTAAATACAGACCTTGTATTTCAATCCTCTTGCCTCAGCCTCCTGCGTACTGAGATTGTAGGCATGCACCACCATGCCCTGTTGGTTCAGTGCTAGAGACTGAGTCCATGGTGTTATGCATGCTAGGCAAACTCTCTTATTAACAGAGCTATATCCATTCTTCCCCCAAGACAGAACTTTGTACCTGTGGAGGCCAAAAGAGTGTATAAGATCTCCTTAAGCTAGAGTTACCGGATTATGAGCTCCTTGACCAAGGTTCTGGAAACTGAACTTGGCTCATCTGCAAGAGCACCAAATACTCTTAACTGTTAAATCTAATGCATTTGCTAAAATCAAAATGCATTTTCAAAAAAAGTTATTATGGTGCACTTTTTAAACCATGCTGGTGGATCTCCCTCACCCCTGACCATATTTTTAAATCATCCTGACATTAAAATGGAAAGGATTCAGGGAAATCGGACTGGCATGCTTCAGCTATCTAAACAATATGTGGCACCATGCTGATTCATCTCTCCAGCCCCAAGAAACAGAACTTGTAAGAGAGTACAAATTCAAAGCACATTGGTGTCTGCAGTTTTTCAGATCAAATCTCAGGTGTTTGTGTCCGTGAAAAGCGTTGTGCGTGTACATACTTTGTGTGTACATACGGGTGATAGCTAATTCTATTTGTCAAGTGGACCAGGCTAAGAGATACCCAGATAGGTGGTAAAAACATCATTTCTGGACATATCTGAGAAGCCGGCTCCCAAAGAGTTTGTAATATATTGGAAGACGGGGTAAAGGTCTGCTCTCACCAGTGTGATGGGCACCATCCAATCTGTTGAGGGCATGGTGAAACAACCGGGTAAAGGAAGGACTAGTTTGTTGTCTGCTTCCGCTGAGACGCCCAGCCCTGGTTGCTCCAGCTCCTTAGACCTTTGGACTCAGGCTAGGACTTACATCTTGAGCTTTTCTGGTTTCTCACTATTAAGTTTGGATTGAATTAGGACACTGACATCCCTGAGCCTCTGTCAGGGGGGTCACAGACTACCTAATCAAGTGTGAGACAGTCCCTTATCACCCTTCTCTTCACATGCACCCCATATTCATCCTACTTTTTAATTTGGGAGGGTCTGGACACTGAGTAACATGCACAGCTATGTAGATGCATATGCAGATGAGTCTATACTAAGCATTTGGTTTTGCAAAATGATCTAAAATGCAGGAGGACTGTGACCAAGCTGAGAGTAGAGTCACCTCTTACCAAACCATTTCTCTGCAGATGTGGGATATGGCCAGAGGCTCGGCTGTGGGACACGTGTCTTACTTTCGAAGTAGCTTATTTCTCGGCCTACAGGCCCTCTCTTTTGATGATCAATGGCTGACTCTGTCATAACGTGACCTGTCGAGTCAGGCTAATGTTGAGCTCTATGCTCTGGTACTGAAGCTTTATGACTAAAAATAAGTGTTGCTTATTATTATTAAGGTCACTTCGCAAACCACGCCAGGGGGGTTTCTTCCCTTCTTTTTACCACCCTGACATTAGAAAGGACAGGGATCAAGGCTTATTCTGGCAGTTTAAGTAATCCGTGTCACCGTGCCGATGCAGAAACAGACTAAATCTGGTTTCTCTTTCTCTTAGATTGACACTGAGGCTGCTGGATCTTTGCTTTTGTGGTGTGCATGGTTTAGACTGTGTATGAGGCAGAGCTAAAGCCCAGGAGGAATGCTGCAGGGCTTTGGCCTGAACATCATGGTATGAAGGAAGCACAAGGAAGGGAGGAAGGTCCTGCCATACAGGCCTGGTTTCGAGAGTCTTGTGGTCAGAAGGCTGGGCACGTGCCCATGGACACCGACTTCCTGTGAGTGCCCTTTAGAACTCTAGATTGGGAACTGTTCTCAGCACTGGCTCCTCCAGGCAGGACCTTGACGAGAGCCTCATGCTACAGTGTTTTGGCTCTCAGTTGTCTATGCCATCACCAGGGCCAGGACCACAGTGTGTTGGATGTGCTCTTGCTCTGCCCTGCATCCAATTTGTGCCTCACATTTCTGGTTTGATTTTAGGCTCTGGGGGTTAGGAAGAGTATCTATTTGCACATTGCCATGTTTCCAGAGCCAGACACACAGTAACTTCTTTATAGATGTGTGTTCAATGACAACATCTCTATGCAAGGAGTCCCCGAGAAGCTGCAGGCAAGCCCAAAACTATTTAAATGCCACCAAATCCAGCTTCAAGCCAGACACTTGAGCCAATTACTGGCTACATTTTGGGCATGTTAGTTAGTCATGCCAAGACTCAATTGTCTATACTGTAAAGCAGGCGTAGTGATACCTGTCATAGGGTTATTAAGATTAATATTAGACACTACTCATGACAGCGTGCGGCACTGCGCTGTCCTTTCCATTGTTTTCTGCATCCCTCCTGAGATAATTATATATGCTCATTCCACGCCAAGAAACTTTCAGAACTACTTCATGGGAAGTGTGGATTGTGCTATTGCTCCCACACCAGGCCCAAGGGAACATAAACAACAGGTGGCATAGCCAAGTGTGAGTTGTGTGAGTCATGTGTGGGTCTGCGGTGCCTTTTATTCCTCTATCAGTGACCAGGCACCACACATGGGGGTGCCTTCTCCATCCTGAGTCCTAGAATTAAGCTACCTAGAATGGAGAGTTACCAAATCCAGACACTATTGTGGATGCCAGCAAGTGCTGGCTGACAGGAGCCTGATACAGCTGTCTCCTGAGAGGCTCTGCCAGTACATGACAAATACAGAGGTGGATGCTTTCAGCCAACCATTGGACTGAGCACAGGGTTCCCAACGGAGGAACTAGAGAAAGGACCCAAGGAGCTGAAGGGTTTGCAGCCCCATAGGAGGAACAGCAATATGAACCAACCAGTACCCCCAGAGCTCCCTGGGACTAAACCACCAACCAAAGAGTACCCATGGAGAGACCCATGGCTCCAGCCACATACGTAGCAGAGTATAGCCTTGTGGGTCATCAATAGGAGGAGAGGTCCTTGGTCTTGTGAAGGCTAGATGCCCCAGTGCAGGGGAATGCCAGGACAGGGAAGCGGGAGTGGGTGGGTTAGTGAGCAGGGGGAGGGGGGATGGGATAGGGGATTTTTGGAGGGAAAATGAGGAAAAGGGATTAATTCTGAAATGTAAATAAAGAAAATATCTAATAAAAAAAGAAGAAATCTTTTTTTAAAAATCTAGAAAATATATAAAATATGGACAAGCTAGGTGTAATGATCCATACCTATAATCCCAGAACTGGGGAGGGGGAGTCTATCTTTCGCCATATAGTATGTTCAAGGTTAGCCTCGGCTACATAAAAGTCAAACCCAGCAAAACAGAATTAATGAAAGAACTACGAGCAATAACACCCCACTGCTGGGCTATACATTACAGCAACAGAGCCTAGAGAGAAAGCTGACTGATACAAAGTTCATGCCACCAAATAAGGGTTGAGTAACCCTTCAGGATGGATGGGCAATCCTGAAGCCTCTCTCATACCAACTGCTCCCACACTTTTGTTTCTGCACTGTGACATCCAGTCAATTCAATCGCTGCAGTAAACTCAGACTGCATTTTATGGCGTAAAAGGGAAGCAGAATTACTATTTCAAATATTTTTATTTATTTACTAGTGTGTGTGTGCTAGTCACAGGTCAGAGGGCAACTTTCAGGAGTACATTTCTCTCCTTCCACCACCTGGGTCCCAGGGATCAAACTCAGGTCCTCAGGTTTGGTAGCAAGCACTTTAACCCATGAGCTATCTTGCTACTCCTGGGAATTGTTTTTAACGGGAGGCAAAGCTGAATCATTCTACTGGAGTTTACCAGTTCCACATAGAGTTCAGGAACTCCACCCAGTATTTCTTTCCTGGATTATTCATTCCGACCGATAGTTTGCATTTACTGAATCCTATTGTCTGTGTTTACAGAGCTATTACCAAAGAGCAGTGTGTCCTTTCCTTACCACTCCAAGGAGACAGCAGAGCACCAAAGGTTCAGGGCAATGTCATGTTAGTCAAGCTTCCATCTCATGCCAGAACTGGCATGGACTATTACTTCTGTGTCACTCCCTGTAGATGGTGGTAGACCATGAGCTGTGGTTTCCCTTTCGCCATGCATACGCCTGGTAGAAGGGGTACGGAAGGGGCTGGCATTGCTCTTCTTAAAACGGTAGAGTGGCTGGGCTTTGAGAAGGGACAAGCTCCCCACAGGCCACAGCTCACACAGCTAGCAGTGAGATCTGGACTGGAAGCAGAGGCCCCAGCCTTTGGAACAGCAACCTTTCTCCATATTAGGGTGCCCCCATGCTCATCCATGGCTACAGTTCCTTCTGCTTGTTCTAGACTGAGTGATATTCAGCCTCTGCCAGCATAAACCCTGAGACCAAGGTCTCTGTTCCTCCTACAACATGTTGCCCAAGGACTGCCCTAGGCTAAGGAGTGAGAAGAGGCAGTGGGCACTTGGAAAGCTGGCACAACCTTATTTTTCTTCACCAACATGTACCCAGTGAACATTTTTGTTTGTTTCCATGTGAGGCCATGCAGTAAGCCAGCACAGGTGGTGGTCATGAGCTTTCACAGCGTGGCCTCCTGGTCCTAAAGCAGTTTAACCCTTAGCCAAAGGACAGACAGACCTATGGACAGAGAACTGGTCAGGTGACAAGGCTTTTCTTAGGAGAATAGAAAAGAGAGAATGAGTGAATGTGAAGGAGCTATGAACTCCGGCAAGGGTGAGAGCAGGCTGTGGCAGCCCTGGCCTAGAGGGATGAGTAATTTTTCTGTAGGCAGGCATGGTGGAGAACATTTTAGAGGAACAGGACGTTCAGGACAAGGAGATGGACCAGGCTGGAGTGGGGATTATGCAGTGAGTCATATGCCTGGAAGCCTGGGTTGAAACCCAAATTTACAGCAGGTAAATCCTGGCCTAAGATGATCTTGTTTTACCCTTATAATGTACACAGGCATGAGATCATGCACACATGTACACACACACATGTACACACACATGTATGTACACACACACACACAGTTTGCTTTGATACCGGCTATCATGTAGCCTAGGCTGGTCTCAACTTGTTATGTAGTGGAAGACGACCTTAAACTCCTAACATTTCTACCTTCAGAGTGCTGGGAACATAAGTCCGCACACTTCTATAATAAATATATCTTAATCCAGCACTTGGGGGAGGCTGAGTTCCACCCCAGCCTGGCCACTGTGAGATCTTTTCTCAAAGCAGTAACAGCAGCAACAATAAACTCTTCAGTTCAGGCTTCGCTCTGCCCAGAAAAGCTGAGATCTGGGAGGAAGTTCAAATCTTTCTAGGATGTGTGGCACTTAGAGACAAAAGTCTCCAAGTAGCCCGAGGCTTGGAAAACAGTTTACCACGGATGAGTAGGCCACTAGTCCAGACAGCAAGGGGGATCTCCCTTCTTTGTAAGTAGCATCATCTACGTGTTCTTTGTAAGAATCATCACAACGCTTCTGGACATTTGGGGCGAGATTATCGAATACAAATCCCTGCTCTTCTGAAATCTTGTCTTGTTTGTCTTTGTTTTGAGCTATATATAGCCCAGGCTCGCCTGGAACTTTCTATATAGCCCAGGCTGGCCTGAAGCATACTGCAAGCCTCCTGACTCAGCCCTTCAGAGAGCTGGAAGTGCAAGCCTGTGCCTCCACATCTGGTTACTGGAACTTCCTGTTTCAGGGGACTCTCAGCATCAATTCATGTTTTCTATTAGCCTAGGGCATTGAGTCTATGTGAGTAGACACTTGCTAACCCACACAGACTCTACACACACCCAGACTTCATTCAGCCTTGAAGGGCCCGTGAAAGCCAGAACCATGGCACTTCGGAGGACCACTGGAGGTGGGCCCTCAGGATAAGTGTGGCACCTTCCTCTGAAGATCCTGGGTTGGAGGGAATCTCAAAAAACCCACTGAGACCAATGCGTTTGCAAGACTAGAAAACTTGGTGTTCCTTGTCCATGGAATATGGACTAAGATGAATACCTGCTACCCACTGTGGCTAATATTTAGGAGTTAGGTTGACAGAGATAGGCACTGGAAGGCAGAACAGAGGAGAGTGTAGTCCCGGTCCCAGAGGCAAAACAACAGACATGAATAGATTCCTTTGGCCTAGACCACCAGGTGTGGGGATGTAGAACCTTGTTCCTTTAGTCTGGAATATTCTTAGCTTGACAGCCTTCCTCATTTCTACATATTAGCTGGAATGTCTCATCTTAAGCAAGACCTTCTCAAGGGGACTTGCATGTACCCTTGTGAATACACATGCGCACACATGTGTTAGGTCTCACAGGCTGTCCGTAGAGTAAGAAATGAGATCAACCTGGATGATAGGAGGATTTCTGGTGGGTAGATAAAAGCCAGCATTCCTCCGAAACTTGTGAAGCCAGTTCCCCTCTATCAAAAGGAGTCATTTCCCCAACCTCTGGCAGAAGCCACATATGGTGCCCATCAGTATATCAAAGCTGGCCTCCACTCCTTCAATACCACAAGTACCTGTTACACGTTTCAAAGTCCACACTAGCATCCTAGACATTTCCTCCTCCCAGCTACTCCTCCTCCTTATAAGCAGGAACTCTCCTCCTCTCTTGCTGTTCTCTTGCACTCTCTGTATGTTCCTGCTCCTTCTCTATCTCTTGAGAGTCCCTTGCTCTCACTATGTTCTAGTCTCTATCTCTCCTTATCCTGCTGTTTTCACAATTCCCTCCCACTCTCCCCCTTCCCTAGCTCTGGCCTCGTTCAGTCTGTTTCTCTCTCTCTGTCTCTGTCTCTGTCTCTGTCTCTCTCTGGCTTTTTCCTCTGGATATTTTCTATCTTATTCACAATAAAATCTTTACCCCAAAGAGTGGAGTGGTTATGTTAGCAATTTCTTTCCTTGCACCCCTTCATATACAACATGTATCTGTGCATATCTGTCTATGCACAATTTAATTATACTGTGTTTGTGCATGCTCACGATGTCTGAGGGTGTGCTGGGAAGAACTGTCAGGCCAGAGGTCCTTGCACTTGACAGCACTATATAGTGGCTTTCTGTCACTGTCTTCTCTGAGCTTATGTGTCACTGCTGATGCCAAGTTCTACAGAATTGAAACCACAGCATGAGCTAGGACACACTATGAAAAGCAGAGGATTGTGCAACGCCACCAAAAGAGATCCTGAGATAGACAATCAATGGCTAGCTAGCTTATGCTGTGCTATGCCTGACAAGACAGCCTTTTGGGTTTCCAGCAGACTACTGGGAACAAAGAAACAGAGAAAGAAATGGCTTCTTGGTCAGCCTTGACAATCACATGAGACTTCCGAGGGCTCCCTCCCTAATTTATTTGTGCTGATTGTGGGGCTGGGAGCCAGTTATGACTGGTAGATACAGGGATAGGTGCAATGTGGATATCCTCACACCCCATAAAAAGTACAGTCAGACATATCAACTAGCCAGAAGAGTGGGGACTTTTGTCTTGGGAAATTCCTGCCTCCCTCCTTGCTGCTGTGGTGGTTTGGAGTCCCCAGGGAAAGCCCCTGAGAGCTGTGGTTGCTTCATCCAGTTTAGGTTGTAACCAGGAAAAGAGAGATCTGCATCAAATGAGACAATGTAATACACACTGGCCACTTTCAATTTTCATTTTCTCTTCAACTCCTGGTTTTAGTTTCTATTTTCTGCAAGCTGAGAGGTTTTCCCTGGCTATCAGGCCTCCCAGAGCTGCTGATCCTGCAAGGGACTAAGGCTGCAAGACAGGACAGGCCCTTACTGCTCTGCGGTTCTCCAAACCAGCTTGAGGCTGAAGCTTTGTGGATTCTGAGGAGTGGCTATACTTATTATCACTCCTTTCCCTGGGAGAAGCGCCCAAGGGGTGAGTTCTGGGTAGGTTTGCAGAGTTCTGGGTTTCTTCATCAGACTCCAGATTCTCAAAACTAAAACCTTTATTACCCACCAGTCTCTCGTCCATCCACCAATCCATCCATCCATCCATCCATCCATCCATCCATCCATCCAGCAATCCATCCATCCATCCATCCATCCATCCATCCATCCATCCATCCACCAATCCATCCATCCATCCACCCACACAACAAATGTTTTTTGGGTTCATTTTGTGTAGCAAGCACTATGCTGGGAACAGGGCTTCCTGAAGAGAAAAAGGTTCCACTCTGTAGCTAAAAAGTCCATGTCATCTAGTAAGGATGGTCAGTACCCAGATATTCATAGGCTATCCAGCTTATTGAAGCAGAGGCCCACTCAGCTTCTGTGACATCTCAAGCCACACACTTAAATATAACTCTAAGTGGAGTCCACGGCTTTTTATTCCTGTTACAACTTTCTCAAGCCCCTTTTAGGGACTTGAAGAGTCTTCTTATTTTTTAACACTTCTTCCTTTAGTAAAGCATCCAGTTGCTTTACCCTTGCCCATGGGTGGCCTTGGGGATGGCCTCATAGCATGCAGAAGAGTCAAAAAGATGTGGCAAGAGGCTAAATAAGGCTTCAAGCTTGGCTTTCTCCATGAAAAGCTTCTCTTGGAACCTGGATGCTGAGCCACAAACAGCCCCTTGCCACACGAGGATGCCATGGGTGGAGTAGGTAGGTAAGTGTTGTAACTGACAGCCAGTACCACATACCAGACCTGAGAGCAGTGAAGCCTCTACAGCGTCTATAGTCTCAGCTCCTGTCTGTCCATCTTGGGAGAGACCCAGAACATTAGCTGTATAGAGACCGTGGGTGGTGTCGAACAGCAACGCCGACAAACGGGAGCAGTCCTCACCACCCACAGTGCATTCCCAGGACCCACATGGCAGCTCCAGGATGCCAGGAGGGTACCAAACTCATTGAGGCTCAAATCCCTTCTGTATATAGCATGGAGCTTGCATATAACCTCCACACATCTTCCTGTATAGTTTATACAATACAATCACGACGCCATGCTATGCACATCACTTTCATGCTATGCGCAGAGTGGTTAGTCTTTAGGGAGTGATAAGCAAAAATCATTGGTCCAAATTCAGAACAGATGCATTTCCTCCCAAGTATTTTCAATCCAACTTGGGTGATTGTATCCACAGCTGAGGAACTCATGGGCACAGAGAGCCAATTGCAACTGTTTGCACTTTATGTGTCTGTAAACGTATCACATTGCCCCACGTGGGGATCTACCTCATATATAGCCACCAAACCCAGACAGTATTGTGGATACTGGGAAGTGCTTGCTGATAGAAGCCTGATATAGCTGTCTTCTGAGAGGCTCTGCCAGAGCCTGACAAATACAGAGGAGGAAGCTCACAGCCAACCATTGGATTTTTTCTCGGGGTTCCCTGATGGAGGAGTTGGAGAAGGGACTGAAGAAGCTGAGGGGGTTTGCAGCCCCATGGAGGGAGCAACAGTGTCAACAGGCCAGAACCCCTGGAGCTCCCTGGGACTGAACCACCACCAAAGAATACACATGGAGCAACCCATGGGGCTGACCACATATATGACAGAGGATGGCCTTGTTGGACATCAGTGGGAGGAGAGGCCCTTGGACCTGAGGGTGTTCAGTGCCCCAGTGAAGGGGAATGACAGGTTGGGAGGATGGGAGTTGGGAGGAGCACCCTCATAGAGGCAGGGGAGGTGGTGGGATAGGGAGTTTCTGAAGGGGAGACCTTGAAAGAGGAAATCATTTGAAATGTAAATAAAGAAAATATCCAAGAAAAAGAAAGTCACCACGTGTGGGCAATTTGCTCTATAACCTAAGATAACAGCTCTAGGTCCCAGTGACTTTGCTGCTTGAGGATGGGCCAGTGGCCAAGCAGACTTAGACCTCCTGGAAGTCAGTGAGAGCTGCAGACTTTCAACCTACCTGGGACCAGCCCATCCAGATCCTGCCTTTGAACAAGAATCCCAAATATTTCCCATGGTGATCAAAGCTTGAGAAGTATTGGCCATTTGAGAATGTATACTCCCCCCGCCCACTAGGTATTTTATTTTAATTTTTTTTTTTTTAATTCAGGGCTGGAGAAATAGCCCAGTAGTTAAGAAAACTGACTGCCCTTCTATTCCCAGCCCCCACATGGCAGTTCAACTTCTGTCTCAGGAGATCTGACTCCCTCTTCTGACCTTTGAAGGCATGTGCACGGTGCACAGATGCACTTGCAGTCAAGGTGTATATATATTATATACACACATATGTATGTACATATGTATGTATATAATATATATACATATTATATAGTAAATAAATAAACAAACACATAAATAAAATTTAAAAAATAAAAATAACCCAAACACACAAAATAAGGCAATGCATATCAGCACACCAGCCTTGCTCCCCACCCCCCAGATTTAACTGATTTAAAAACACCAAGCATAGCTTCTAGGTTGAACATTGTCTTAATTTCTCTTCCTGTTGCTATGACAAAATTCTCCCACAAAAGCAATTTAAGGGAGAGAGGTTTGTTCTAGTTCACAGTTCCAGGGCCCAGTCCACTGTGGAGAGGGAGCCAGCGTGATCAGGGCTAGAAGCATCTGGTCATATGTCTTCCACAGCCAAGCAATGGGAGCAATAAATGGTCATGTTCTGATGTCTGTCTCCATTTATACAGTCGAGAATCCTCTGCTCAAGGAATGGTCCTGCCCATGGTCAACATCATTCTTGCTACATCAGTTGCTGTCACTCCCCATATACATGACTGGTGAGGTTGCCTGTTTCTCAGGCAACTCAAGATTCAGTCAGGTTTGACAATTAATACCAACATTCACAGACACTACGCTAAGTTCTTTTCAAACATAACTCATTTAACCTTCCTGGTAGCCTAAAGAGAGACACTCTCACGCCTTACATTAAGAACAAGGAAACTGAGGACAGACAGTTGCACTACCCACATAAGTTCTTGCAAGTTCATAAGCAACAGTCGGGGGCCTGTCTCCAGGCTTAGTCTTCCCTGCATCTAGGCCAGGTATTATTCCACTGTGTGGATATATCATACTTTGTTATAGCTATCTGTTAATGAATAATTGAGGGGTTTTGTCATCTTTTGACTATTTGGAAGAATACTGTAATTAACAATATACAAGCAATCTACTCAAATTCCTGCTTTCAATTTTTTTATTATTATTATTGTTGTTGTTGTTGTTGCTTTTGTTATTGTTGTTTTGAGAGAGGTCTCCTGTAGTCCAGCTAGCATTCAACAAATGCCTGCCTCCTGGACATGTGGGTCTTATCTGATTAGATCTTTTCAAGAGAAGATTAAAAATATGGGAATGGTTGGTTACTGGTGCCAAGGAAAACCAAATCGAACCAAGACCCTTGTGTAAGTCTACTCAGTATGTCTGGGGTCTGCCCTTGAACTTGCAGGTTGTTACTTATTCCCAGAGGGAAAATCTGATCACCAGCCACTTTTTCCATCCCTTCAGAGTCCTTGGGGTCCTACCCTATCAGACGACTGAAGATAGTCAAGCTCAGGTTGCAGTCCCTCTCCTCTTGTCTGGAAGGTGGTCGCATGAATGCGCCACCACACCCTGCATAAAACATTCTTAACAGAAGCCTGGCAATGCAGGCACTGTTTCCATGGTACAGATGAGAAACAGGCTTGGTGAGCTGAGATTAATTACTCGAGGGTGCCCCTCTGGCTAATGCCATGTTTTGGACTTAACTTCACTCCCAAAGCCTAAGCCCACACCTTTCCTTTACTGGGAGAACAGAAAGGACTGAACTGGGAATATCTCTGCTTACCCCACACATTTCTAGGTGTTGTTCTCTGTACCAGATACCAGGCATAGCTGGCAGACTTACCTTAGTAAGCTTAATAAATTAATATCATGATAAAATAATTCAATATATAGTAAACGATTCAGGCTGCACCACACACCAACTGAACCAGGAATGTTGGGATGGGGCCCTCATTATTATTGATTTTTAAAAAGTCTTCACTTTCTGACACATCAAAAGCAAGAAAGCAAAAACAAAAACATAGATTTCCAGGGCATGGTGCTTCCTGGGAGAATTCTCCAACTTGTTAAAGTGCTTCTTGAGAGCTAAGGGCTACTGTAGTGGATTTGGAGGCAGGACCTTTAAGATGTGATTGGTCAGGTGGTGAAGATGGATCAAGTCTTTTCTCAGAGAAGTGAGTTCTTGCTCTCCAGGGACTGTATTTGTCAGAGATGTGTGGGCTGTATTATCCAGTGTTCACCTCATTTGTCTCTCTGGATGTACTTGCTTGTCCTTTTGTCTCCCCCCATATTGTGACAGCATTAGTTCTGGCAGCCATGGGATTTCTAGCTTCCAAACTGTAAACTAAATAAGTTTTTGTACTTTCCAAATTATTTTGCTTAAGTATTTTGTTATAGCCACAGAAAGTAAACTAAGATAGGAGAGGCTGGGTCTCAGGCAGAAAATGGACTCATTTGATAGAGATGGTGGAAGAGAGAGGGAAGAGGGGAGGAGAGAGGAGGAGAGAGGAAAAGAGAGAAGGAGAGAGGAGGAGAGAAGGAGAGAGGAGGAGAGGGGAGAAGAGGGAAGAGGGGAGGAGAGAGAGCGAGCCAAGGACGAAGTGCCACTTTCCCCACTCATCTCCTCCTCTTCCCTTGTGACCAGCCAGGTCACCGTTCACACTCTCTTCAAGAGTTCTCTAAGCTTACTTGCATCAGGGAGAAGACAACCAGAAGCTGAAGGTGAACACGCTTTCCCGTGGAACCATGGGCCCCAGAGGCCCCACAGCCGTGCTTTCTGCCCTCCCTTCCTTGACTCTCTGAAAACTCACATCCAGCCATCCATTTGATTCAAGTAACACAGCAGGAGCCAATCAACTTGGATTCTGTGGGTAAAAAAGTACTTATGCACAAGACGGCTCTATAGCTGAACAGATGTTACTGTTCTTTGCTTCAGCCGTCCAGATCTTGTTGGAGCATCTGAGCACGCTGCTGACATGCTCAATTTATTTGTTAAGTAAGGACCAGTGTGACTGACAGGTGCCTGGCTCAGCAGACAGAACATGAAGTCACTCTAAGCTGTGCTAGAATCTCAGCTGTCTCTGCTCTTCCTGTCCCTTTGAGCAAGTCATTTGGTATTTCTCACTCTGATCTTTGAAATGAGGAATTGAGACTTTTTAAAAGTCCAAGCAGGCAAGAAGTATCCCCTTGGATTTTAGAGAGGTGGTTGGCATTATGGAACACTGATGCACACACTAAGGTGACAGTGGCCATCTTGATTCTCTTTCTTTTGTCTGATGACGGTACGGATAGAGCAATAATTATGACCATATTTTCTACTGTATTCCCCCTGTTTTCTTTTTAACACAACATCTGCTCTCAGGTGACTTCATTTACTACAGTCATCTGGAAATTTTCAATGTTCATTTAAATTTATCTTGAGTTACTTTTGTGGCATGTGAACTATTTAAGTTAGTGTACTAAAATTAACTCTTGAATAAGTTTCTATAGACCAAAATACTAAACAATACCACACACATGCTAGTATGTGGTGCACAAGGTAAACATAATTGATGTGATACTCCAAAATTCCAAATTTGGGGAGCCTGGGGGACACTGAGTAGGGGTTTCTCAGCTCTCAGGGATGGGGCTTAGCATCTCAGGGAAAGTAAAACCATCTTGTTCCCTTGTGTGACATTAGCTCTTTAAGGTATAGACAGTTCATGTTGACTGCAGGATTGTCCTCACCTTGGGGATGTCCTCAGCCTGACTAACCAAAGGACCCTGGTCTGAAAAGAATAGCTCAGTGGCTGAAGAAGTGGTTCAGCAGGTAAAGAGGCCTGCTGCCAAGCCTAAGGACCCAAGATCAATCCCCAAGACCCAAGTGAGAGAAGGAGAGAACTGACTGTGCACCCCCCCCTATAAATAAACAAATGAACATAATAAAACATCCACAAAGGCACATATCTGTGCCTCATGTTTTCAGTACCCCATGAGGTGGTCATGAAAAGGAAAATTGGGAATATTATCATCACTTTTACATTTGAGGAGCCTTTGGTTAAAATTGAAACAAGCCCTGGTTGGTGTCACTTTTTGATGGCAAGCCTCATAGGGAAAGGTCAATGCTTCACCAGCTCTCCAAGCTGCCAGTCTTTGATGCTGATTCTTACTGTCAGTAAGACAAAGCCATGAACATTAAGGACTATCACTGCCTTGTAAATATCAGGAAGACAATAAAGGAGTACAGAGTAGAAGCAGAGGAGCAGTTACATTTAAACTCCAATGCAGATAAACTTTGCAACCTGACTTCTAAGGAGCAGGTGAGAGTAACTCTGCTTCTCTTTAGGTAAGGAAATGCTGCAGAGACACCTCCCAGTCTACAGAGGGCGCTGTTACCACTGAACATTTCCTTATGTGTTTAAAGGTCCAAATAACTGGTACCATTTTGTCCTGTCTTGAAAGAATGGCCCCACTTTCCCAATCTTTCTGCACCCAATTCCATGACAATCCTTACACCACTTCCATGACAGAGAGCCTTCTGTTGTATGAAGTAGAGGGCTGGATGTGGCATTTGTCACCTGGAACGCTGGATCAATATTTTGCTCTGTTATGTGGGGAGGGGCCTTACTATCCCTTTAACAGCAGTGATGTCAGCCGCACAGGGTTCATGGATTAAAGATCATCCTGCTCTCCCAAGGGGAATGCCCCAGTTAACTATGAGGGTACTAGTATTTTTATCAGTTAAACTTTGCCTAGTAAAAGCGTTTGCCCTTGATAGTGGGAAACCCCCAGAAAAGAAAGATTAAGTTGTACTATTTGGAATTGCTTATGTTCAATATTAATTATTAACAAAAATGACAATTTCAGGCAATTCACACATTACAAAAGCAGTTACAGACTTGAAGGAGAGTTAAGCAGCTTCCTCCTGTGGCTAATCCTGAAGCATACCTGAGCAGCTTATATTCTTGATGTTAGGGAGGAACAGGACCATTGTTGGGGGGGCGTCCAGGGGGAGGACAGACACTTATCAGAATCAAATTAATATCTATCATCAGCTCCCGACTGACACGTGCTCTACATGAGTCTAAATTCCATCTTTGCAACCGTGGATGGAGGTCAGCTCTCGGCTTTTCATACAGCTCTCTATGTTTCCCCATTGGAATGCCCTAGAGCCATGGCGCACATATTATAATACATTGTCATGGTTGTGGTCCAAACCAACATGTTCCACATTATAATATTCTTATCATTGAGGAAATAATGTAAAAAAGCCTTGCTACCTACAGTATGGCCTGGATCAGACAAAACACGAGTCTACAAACACTTGGGCTAGATGTGTAGATGCATAGGGACCAGGCAATTGCTGCCTTTCTAGCACATTTGATAGGGACAAGAAGTCTCTGTATTTCTTCCACTTAGTACTGGCTGGAGTTCTTGTCAGTTCCCATCTGGCAATTGGAAAGTCTACAAGACACCATTTATATTTTCATCTTCCATTACTTTCCAAGCATAAAGACATCTCTCCAAATGTACTTTGAGACCCAAATGAGTACACACCCCAACTAATTTAACTTACTCTATGTCCTCCAAGGACATGATTTTTGTGACACGTCCATAGGTAGTGTCATATTATTCTTTATTAATTCTTTCATGTCAGAATTATTTTTTTTATTGAGTACTTATTGTCTGACAGGTCCTAGGCCACAAGATGACAAGTTGCAAGTCAATAGGGCCAGACTGGGCCCAAATCTACTTAGTCAGCTTATTAAAACCCAGCCACACTCTCTTGTTTGCATGCTGTGAAGAGCTGACGTGAGTAATTATCACAAGACCATTTGATTCCCAAACCCAAAAGTATTTCCTATCAGATAACATATAGAGCAAGTTCACCTGTCCTGTTCTAGGTAAAGTCAATACAGTGGTGAACAAGAGAGACAGTAGCCATGTGTCTTTGGGAGTGTCTGTAGTGAGCATACTGAATGAAAACTGTTAACATAAGAGGAACCCAGAGTTTACTCATAACCACCTAAGCCACTCACTGCTGAGACTTGCAAGGAAAAAGAGAAAGCAAAATCCACAAGACAGGTGTGGAAAGAGATCTGCCAAAAGAAGTCAGAGAGAATAATGCTAAGAGATTTGATCAGTTAGTATGGAAACCCACTAGGACAGGCAGGGTATAAGGGGCATCAAATCTGTGGGCCACATAGTCCATGGATCAGAATCACCCGGAACACTCTTTAGGTTGATGATTGATGGTCTCACCTGAGACTCTGTGTTCCACAGCAGGACTGAGCTGTCCTATCATTCATGGGCACACACAGGTGATTCTGGAGCGATGCATAGTATGGGGGACATTGGACTCCTGTTAGGTTTAGGGAGTGGCTGGAGGTGCCGGAGTTCACTTAGAGCGAGCGAGAAGCGGAAAGAATCAGGGCACAGACACATAGCAGTAGGTGCAGTGAGAAGGCAGTTTATTGTCTATTAATACTGGTATACAGAGGAACAGAGAGAAGCTTCGCATACAGCATTGGATGTCGCTGGCAGTGATTTTTTTTTTTTTTTTTGAAATTGGTTTTTGTTTTGTTTTCAACTGAAGGAAACAGAACAGTCAAAGTACACTTCGGGTTACAAAGTACAGCAGCTAGCCCAGCAAGTCTAATTCAGAGTAAGCACAACAGGCTCCCAGCCCCCCACCCCACTGACTAACCACAAATGGATGTATATACAGAGGGTGCCACTCACCCGAGCGAGTCGTAAAGCTGAAAATCCTATCGACAACCTACATTCAACTGAAAAGCTGCATCAGACACAACATTTTCTGCAACCATTGTTAAGATTTTTTTTTTAAATCTCTCCTAAGCTAGGAGTTTGAAAGGAAGAAAGAATATTCAAGAACCCTGCAAAAGACAGAACATTTCTTCCCACTTGTCCCAATAACATATCGTGGAATTCAGTGGAGCTACATGCAGAACAGCTCAGATCAGACAGTGCCCGGTGACTTCTGACCTCTTTATATAGAGACCTGTCATTGCAAGCCCAGCAATGATGCCCTGCACACCCAATTGGGAAGCTGGGAGGTTTCCTTGGTAACAAGAGTAACTGGCTCTCCCTCAGCACCTTCAGGCAATTGCATAGTTCTTTTCGAATTTTTGCAGCTGTCTCCTTGGCAGCGAAGTTCGCACAGGGGCTTGAGCTGGGCTTGTTGGAAGAATGGGGGGAGGTGGATTTTGGTGATGAAGACTTTAAAATTATTTGTTTGGAAACTATGGGGTTTATTTTTATTGAAATAGAAAAAAATGTTTATGATTTTGCCTTGCTGGGAAAGGATGTGGTCTCTTGGGGAAGGATGCTGTCTGGGAAGGGAGCTAAGCAGCACTGGTATGAAGACTTGGAGCTTTGACACATTCAGTCAACTGGATCCAAGGATGGACAGGGAATGGGGATTCATACATTTGGCATAAAATTAGGTAAAAGACTCAAGAACTACAAATTCACAGTCCCATCTATGGATGAAGATAAAATTCTTTCTGTTTCTACCAACCTCTGAATTCACAATGCAACCTCAGCAAGAATAGGCCAATGAGGTGAGTTTGACGTTCTCTGTATTTCTGTATAGACTATAGATCAAGCATGTCCAACCTGCAGCTCATATACTGAATGCATTCCACATAGCAAATGCCCAAGAATGTTTTCTATGACATCATGTTACAATGTCAGAAGGTTGGACACCCCTGACAGTGGAGATGGTTATTATACTTTGAACTCATCATTTCATATATTTTATACCATATATGTAGATGTATCATAGAGAATGGCCCCTTAACCATAAATGCAGCAATCACTTCTTGAGTGTGTGAAAGAGTTGGACTCTGGTTGAATAGGTTTCTCTTGCATGAAAAAATGCCATGTCCTTCCCAAAGACAGTTACAGATTATTGAAGGAATGGTTCAAAGGGCCTTCAAAGTAACACAATCTAATAGGCCAAGCACAGAAAGCTTAATCTTACAGCATGCATCTGTTGGAAACTTTGGATTTTAAGCAAAGGCAGTATAAGGCTGAGTCACAAGATCTGGGTTAGTGCTATAGAAATCACCAGAAAGAAACCATAAGGGAATGAAGCAATAACTCAGTCAATCAAGGGTGTTTTCAAACTCAAGCTCCATAATGCATATAGATCTCACTATAAAAATATTATTCTCTAAAAAAATACATAAATGTCAAATATTCCATTTCTATAGTGACTCCTTACCCCCCACCTATACCATGGGTGTATACCACCTATATCATTCTAGACTACGGTAAATATAGGCCTTCAGGGGTGGCCCAGTAGAAGTCTATCTTTCTTGCCTTTTCAAGCTAGTCCAATTGTGCTTACAACTGTGCTCCTGGACCCAAGTAGGGGGCCTAACAAGTTCTGTCACAGCAGTCAGCACAGTGAGGAAGTCACTGTAAGAAGCCACACACTTCCTGTGTTCTGCGCCTGGAATGTCAGAGTGATTCTGCAGGCTCAGATGGGCACCAGAATCACATTCAGTTAGTAGAAGGGCAGAATTAAGGCCCAGGCTCTGCCTACATTAACCCCTCTGCACACCTGCAAGTTCTGCCTGAAGCTCCTGGGATGGAATTCATAGCTCTGGGTTGGATCGAGGAAGAGAATGTTGTGTTAACACAGCTTTCGAGTACAACCTTCTATTTCCATTTGTTTGTTTGTTTGTTTGTTTGTTTAAGACAGGACAGAAAAGGAGAAAACATAAACATTCAGTGCTAAGGCAAGCTATCCAATGGCACATCAGAACCCTTTCTCTGCCATTCACTGTGCTGACACCACAAGGCAGATATAGTCTGTAAACATAGACGCTATACAGTACATTAAACACGGCAGGAAAGGAAAGGAAAACCACCCTGTATGTCTTTCTGGGATTCTGTTCTTTCAAGTCAGAAGGGGTTGCAAGGAGCCTAGAGAGAATTTCATGATTGGCGAGGGGTGCTTTTATTTTGATTCAAACAAACAAACAAACAAACCAAAAAAATGCAGTTACTTGGGAAAAAAAAAAGCCCAGGTGACCAGTTGGAGGCAGTAGGGGAAGAAATGACCATTCACAACTCAGTCTGTAGAAACTTAGAAATAGTCACAATATGTAAAAAAATTCATGAACATCAGGAAACATTTTGTTTCCCTGCCTGGTAAGAGAAGACAGTGAAAAGTCCTGTTCTTATCACCGTCCTCATCATTATTATGGTTACAAAAGTTAAGGCTGTCCAGCTCTGTGATGGACAAAGTCTGTGGTCCCTCCATTGCCTGTTTTCACATTGACAGCTAGGTCTCTGTGTGGCAGTTCTGGTCCTCGGGTGTTAGACTGGAGTTGGGAAGGGAAGCAGAGGCCTCCAGTTATGTAAAAATGTCGGGAGAGCGGGTCGGAGGATCACTGGTGAAATTTTCTTTAAAAAAATTTCAGGATGTAGTCTTTATACCTCTCTACATGTAAACAATCAGCATTTGGAATTTTAGTGAAGTGGACTTAAGAAGTTTGCTGAAGCCATAAAAAAATTATTTTTTTACTCTTCTACTGAGGGATTTTAGCTTTTTCCCTAGAAGATGCAGGCAGGTTTTCCTAGCAAGTCCTAAAGAAGGCTAGCCTGTGAAGGTGAAACATCAGCAAGACCTAAGACCCCATTTTTCTCATTAGTTTGAGCTGTTTTATATGTATCAATAACTCCAAAAGCCCCTACAGTGTTTTAATAACCCAATAGAACAAAGAACGCTTTCCAGGTCTGTTCTAACCAATACACCTTGATTAAGAGACCAGAAAGCTTTTGAACAATTATGAATTATGAATTTTGAATATTTATGAAGTTTTGAAACCTATCTCTTTAAGACGCTGGGAATTTACAGAATCAGTTATAAATGTGAATATTAAAAAATACAATATGAAACGGTTCACCTTGAAATGGTTTGAACTGTAAGCTGATACTGCAGGGGATGAGGGTGTGTCTGCCGGGAAGGGCAAGCTTCCTGCACTTCCCAGCCACGAAGAGAGGTAATCCACTGTATAAGAATGACACCAACCAAAAATGTCCCCAGCGTATGTTCTTTCTACCTTCATCTGTGCTTCCAATGGACAGGGCCAAGGCAAGTATCTCAGTATTTTCCCTCTATCTCCTTACTCTAGTCTGTTTTTCTGATACCCGTTGGTTCTGACATTTAGCAACTTATAGTTTTCAAGAGTGTTCTGTGGCTCCTGGAAAGAAAAGAAAATTCTTCCAGAAATGAAGGAGTTGGGCTCCAGAGTTCTGCCCCAGAGATGATACCGTATCCCTGGGAAGCGCTCTATGTGCCTTTTCATAAAATCTCAGTACAGAAGGGAGCTTTGTGGCCCTCTCCTCAACACTGCCAATGATAACTTGAATCACCACATAGCCAGTCATCTCAGAAGCAATTTGGTTTTTGTTGTTACAGAAGGAAAAGAATACAATTGTGGGGAAAAGGTTAAAAACGAATCTCCTAAGTTTAGTCCTACTGCGTGTTAAAAAAAAAAATGCCAAGACTATTCAAGATTCTTTAGATATGTGGGCTAGGCCTGGCCATTGTAACTGTCAAAAAATCTAATTAAATACCATTGAAATAAAAATATTCATTTTCTTCAATTTCTTCTCTTTTATTTAAAGGGGAACTTATTATGTATATTTATATACCATATATATATATATATATATCACACATATGTGTGTATACATTTTTTTTTGAGGCAGAGTCTCATTATATAGCCCTGGTTAACTTGGATTCACTTATATAGACCAGGCTGGCCTCAGACTAACAAGGATTTGCCTACATCTGCCTCCCTAATGCTGGGACGAGAAGTGCACTCTACAGTGGTGGGTAGACACGAGAAGTGCACTCTACAATGGTGGGTAGACACAGGTTATATTTTAAAGAATAGCCCAATTAACATTAGCTCAAAACAAGACTGTGGTTCTGCAACTTCATCATGGATTCTTTACTCTGCTTATGTCTGGTTAGGACCACACAGCCACATGCCTTGCTTCTAGAAGGGGTGATACCAGAAATTAGAGAGAGAAAGAGACTGAGACACACAGAGAGAGACAGAGACACACACAGAGAAATAGAGAGTGAGGGAAGGAAAGAGAGAGTGAGAGAGAGAGACAGAGACACACAGAGAGAGAAATAGAGAGAGGGAGGGAAAGAGAGAGAGAGACAGAGACACACAGAGAAATAGAGAGAGAGGGAGGGGAAGAGAGAGAGAGTGAGAGAGAGAGAGACAGAGACACACACACAAAGAAATAGAGAGAGAGGGAGGGGAAGAGAGAGAGTGTGTGAGAGAGAGACAGAGACACACACACAAAGAAATAGATAGATAGATAGATAGAGAGAGAGAGAGAGAGAGAGAGAGAGAGAGACTCTGTCAATAGCATGGGAAGGCAGAGTCACAGTTAGGACCCTGCTTACATCTCCATCATCAAGCCATAACTCGGTGCTGTAGATGGGCTGATCAAGCTCATTCCATAAAAAGGATTGGCTGAACCTGGGTCTCCTACAGAGACTGGGATAGTATGCAAACTTTGGCCACAGTCAAACATGCTTTCATTTACTGTACCCACAAATAATTTTCGTAAGGGCAATATGTCTTAACTTCAATTAAATGATATTCTCTAATAACAAAAGTATAGAGCGAATCCTAAGTCAGAGTTTGCTAGATTACAGATTGGAGGGGGGCTATCCTTGGTCCTTGAGATCTTATGAAGAGTGGGAGGTACAGACTGTCGTCTTCATAGATAAGTCATTCCAGTAAGGAAGGACAGGGGTGATGTGTCCTGAAAGCTCCAAACAGCAGGCCCAGGGACTCTGAGCTCTGCCATCCGCTCCCTCATTGTGCTTTTGAAACCTCACACTGAGCAGTCCAAATCCCCAAGAGAGTAGAAGAGACAGGCCAAGTAAACTTTTAGATTGTATATTTCCCAAATGACTTCTTAAGATGATAGACTGTCTAAAACCATGAGAACCAGCTTCTCCTGTGGACATGGGTTTATCCACACGGTGTTTTGTTCAAGGCTTGTGTGCTATCCAACCACTGGGGGAAAATGAAGTTGAGGGCAGTGAGGGCTGTTGGTACCGGAGCCCGGCTCCCAGATAACAGAGCCGCTGTGATCTGCCGCAGCTACGTTTTCAAAGCCCAGACTTAGTGATAATTCCCAGTTATCTCAAGGGGAACCGCGGAGGGGGCAACCTGGGAAACTTCGATCACTCCTTTGCTATTCCTTTCTTTAATTTTTCTTGTTTACTTATTAAAGATTAAAAATGACTCATTGTGCTCAATAAAAATGGAACTACCTGAGAAAAGAAGAACAGAAATAAAAATGTCATTTCCCTCTAATTATATTAGATATAACTTCAAGCCATGAAAGGAACCAAAATATTAGATTTATCAAGTTAAATGGGACAAATTTAGTTGGTTCTGTGCTGCTATCCTCCAGACTTCCTTATTATTATTATTATTTTGAGCTACTTCCAAGATACGTTATGATGTCTCAGGTCATAGTATGTGGTTCTTCCATCGGAACATACAAGATTCTGTTGCTGATTTGTATGAAACTATGGTGTCTGGGTAAATGAAGTTATCTCATTAAAATAAGCTAACATAGCTTCACTTCTCCTTTCTCCTGTATTAGGTTCTTTTCCTAAATCCCTTCCTTCTGCTTTCACTAAACACATGGCTGTCCAGTTTAGGACAGAGCTAACTATGGATTTCAAGGGCTGTTTATCAAGTTTTAAGTTTAAAAAAAATTCCTCAATATTCTACAATTCCCAGACACGAAGAAACGGTGCTTTAAGAAGCCCAGGAATGTGTCAGTTAGACTATGTGGTAGAATTCAAGATTTTTCATTTTTCACAATTTTCATTGAAAAGGTTTTTTTTTTATTGTTTTTTGTTTATGTTTTTTGAGTAAAGACACCTATATATTGATGTTATGGGGATATTAAATTAAAAAATGTTACCCATGGGGATATTAAATTAAAAAAAGCACAGATGTAAGACTAGTCAGCTGGGCACAGAAGATGGACAGTTAATGCATACAGCACCATCCTTGATACGATGGGGGGTATTATGACAGCCCCCCCTATGTCAGAAAGACTGTTTTAAGGAATATGGTCACGGCAGAGAGACTTCTCAAAATGATCCCCTCTTTGAAAATAGATGAGTTCTATCAATCAGAAAATATGCATGAAAAAGAAACCAATATGAAACTTTACATTTTGGGGGCGCATGGAAACAAGGCTTATGGACTGGCGAGCATGGGTCGTGGAGAGCAAGGGTGGCCTGAAGTCCTTAGAAAATCCCGTCTGAAGGGTTCATTGCGTAAGCCATAGAAAGAGAGAGCTGCTGACTGCCAGGTGGTGAAGTCAGTCCCTACCCTCCCGCTGGCACAGGCGCTGGGTTCTTTGCTCTCCAGTCAACTTCAATGTGGTTTTAAGGGAAGGAGAGCACAATGCTGTAATCCGGAAGCTTACATAAGGCAGCAAAGGAAAAGCATCATCCTAGAACGGCCAGATTAAGGTAGGTCCACTTTTGGCTACACTAGCAACCGGCTACAGCCCCACAGCATTTTGCTACACAAGATATAAAAACACAAATCCACGCAGCAAAAGAGGCAGGTGAGAAGCCAGGGGCATGGCAGTGTGTGTGTGTGTGTGTGTGTGTGTGTGTGTGTGTGTGTGTGTGTGTGTGTCTAGATTAGAGGAACACGCAGAAATGAAAACCCCAGGGTGCCAATGGGTTGGAGTCCAGTCAAGTCAATTAAGGCTACAAGATAACCAGCTGCTATGAAGAGTCCACTCCAATCAAGTAGTACCGCTCTGATTCAACTCTTGAAGACACAAAGAAAGGTTTAGAGGAAAAAAGTAAGTTCTTGGGAGGAAAAAAAAATGAAGCACACACATGCACGTTGTTTTCCGAGTGAGGAGAGGGAAAGATGTGAGCGAGAGATCAAAGCAAATCCAACTGCGAGGCAAGGCAGATGTTTGCTTCCAGTTCACAGTATCGCAGTTAGTGTGGTACAGTGAAGTCTATTTAAGAGGTGGAGAGTAGAGAGGCTGCCCAGAAGAAAGGGGGAGGAGAAAGAAGTGGTCACATGACAACACAGCATTGACAGCGCTTTTTCTTTTGGGTACCTGGGGCGGGGTCTGTGGCCAGGCTCTCTTCCTTGCCTTCTGGGGATGAGGGTTCTGTAGTGTCTGACATGGGCCTGCCGGACACCAACTCAGCTGCGTTCCCGTCGATCGTGGACACGTCCGTCACTGTCTTCTCTCTTAGAGACTTTTCATCGTCTTCATCAATCAGGACTAATTCGGCCTTGATGGTTTCGTCATAGCCTAGCACCTTTTTAGTCTCCTCTTCATCTTCAATGTTTTGGTAGCCCATAAAAATCATGGTGACTGGTTGATCCAGGTTTGCCTCTGGCCCTTCTGTGCTGGGGGGCTGGGCCTGCTGCCCGGGGTTTCCCGAAGACTGATCTTTCCTGGACTTTTGCACCATTTCTAACTTGGCCTCTTTGCAGAGCATGTGTTCCTTGGGATGGCCCAGGCTCCCATCTGCAACAACAGTCCTTTCTGACGTGTGTCCTCTGAAGCTCGATTGTCCAGCCTTCTGAATTAGCTCTTCCACATCCTTTGCGCTTAATTTGTGGACTCCGTTTTCTACCACGGTGCCTCCTGAGTGCACCTCATACACTACTTTGGTACCGTCATCATAGACTTTGACTCCTCTCTGATGGACCCCCTCTGGACCAATGGTGGATGCAGAGAGAATCTTGGTCTCTCCTGTTTGTTTGTCTTTCTCCACATTAATTTCCATGGCGTATATAGCTTGAATGAAAACAAGAGAAAGGAAGTGCATGTTACAACAAAAAAAGCCAGTGAATGGTTAATTGCCAAACAGACCAAAAAAAGAGTGGTTTGTGCCCTTTCTATTGTAACCAGCAAGCAACCTGAGTGTTAGCATGAGGTGCGCGGTGTGGACAGAGGCGGTTGTGTGTGTTCTTAACAAAGCAGCTTAATGCACTGGGAAGACAAATGCGCACAGTCATCGAATCTCAATGAATTTAGGCTTTTTAGGAGACCAGCTGGAAGAAGAGACTTATGTAACAGGACAGATGGATGGGAAGACCAGTAACATGCAAATGACCTTGACTGAGATCTGCTTCAGGTTATAGACAATTTCTGTACCTAAGTTCCAGAACCTTACAGCTGTTCGCCCAACTCTCACCAAACATGCGTCTGGTTTCTCCCGTACATTTCCTCCTGAGTGTTAATGGAGAAGATGCTGAGTGTTCTGCAGGTGGCATCCAGCTGTCCTCCTTCATGCTACAATTGGCTCTGCTGCAGAGACTACGAAAGCATTGGTACTCTGTGCTCTGAGAGTACTCTAGTCAATTATTGAAGGTTCGTTAAAAAAAAAAAAAAAGCCAGTGAAAGAACAGGTTGTCTCAGCACCTGTAGCATAAGTGCTGGGGACAATGCCCCCCAAAGCCTCTGTTCTCTCTTATCCGCTCAGTATTAAGGCTCATGATTCTGTCTCTTTATACTCCTCCCTCTGTTGTCTTTTTTCCTGTTCCACTCCATATTGTGCCTGTTGATCACCACCATGAGATTCTCCTTTCCTTTTCTCTAGGCTGAGTTCGGGCACCCAAGGGACCAGTCTCTCCAACCATCTCACGTCCTGATGCTGATTTAGTGTCCCTAAGTAACAGCTCTCTTCTGTCCTGTAGCCTCTTGGGATACCCAACGTTCATGTCCAGTGGGTTGTTACCCCACTGGGGTTCAATGACCCTTTCGCAGAGGTCACCTAAGACCATCAGAAAACAGACATTTACATTATGATTCCTAACAGTAGCAAAAGTACAGTTATGAAGTACCAACTAAGATAATTTCTGTGGTTTGGGAGTCACCATAACACGAGGGACTGTATTAAAGGGTCTCGGTGTTAGGAGGGTTGAGAACCACTGGGCCTAGATATACTCAGTCACACTGGGCTCAGCAGCTTCAAAACCATTGCATCTTCTTTCAGCCTTCCCTTTATCTTGGTGTGAGGTGACATCAGTACCATAGCTTAGTCATTCACTCTGGTAAGACAAAAGCCCTGAATCATGTCTGATCTCTCCTTCTCTTTCTAGTTTCTCAAATCCAGTCACTGAGAGGATCTGCTTCAGGGATTCCCACCATTTTCTTCAGCACCACCTCTTCCACCAGGCCTCAGTCCAGACTCCTCTGTTTTTGTACTCAAGCCCTGAGGACTATACATAAGGAAAGAGGGACATGTGTTTTTATATGGCCAGGAGGAAGAATGGTATTCTCTCTATATATTTAAAGGTTATATAAAATGAAGGAAGTCATTTGGGAGATGGAGACAGGAGGATGAGGACTTCAAGCTCATTCTCCACTGTATAATGAGTTTGGGACCAACATGGATTACCTGAGGCCCTGTCTCAAAAAGAAAAAGGGAAGAAAATAGGAGACAGAAGGAAGAGGAAATATTAGAGGAAGGAAGAAAGAAGGGAAAGGAAGAGAGGGAAAGAGGAGGAGAAGGAAGGAAATGGGGAAAGAGAAAGAAGGGAAGGAGGGAAAGAGAGATGGAGGGAAAGTAGAAAGGGAGAGGGAGAGATGAGAGAGAAGGAAAAGGGGAGAGGGAGAGAGAGGGGGGAGAGGGAGAG
>NW_022196900.1:18507527-18508544 GCF_008632895.1 Mastomys coucha | reverse complement strand
TTTTTTAGTATCTACAACTTGTTAAGAAGTTCCCAGTTGTCTTTTAGCTGCTAAATCCTCTCTCCTTCCCCTCACACACAAGCAAATCATTCCATATCTAAGCATATTTCTGATTTTAAGATTCTTGCCTGCAACATCCTTTGCACTTTCTACACATCCAAATGTGGTATAGTCATCAATGTCAAGACCAACTGTCCCTCTCCCCGATGCTTTCTCTGAACCTCCCATCTCTAAGTCTCCCCTCTCTTCTTAAGACTCGCTGAACACTTTCCATACTTCTTGAGAACACTGAACAATTTCTACCTCCGCTCCCCCAGTGTGTTTGTGTGGTTCAGGCAGTTTTGAATTCCAAGTCTTCCCAAGTGCTGAGACTATAGCGAGCACCAACACTAGTATTTTAGAGATGATTTGTCAGATTCATAGGATTTTTTTTTAAAATTCTTGCCTACCATCTTTGTGTGATCTGCCATTGCTAGTACCTACCCCAGAACCTTTTCTATAAGATATCTGATATACATATTTGTCAAACATATGTTACTAAGTGATCTTCACCAGTTACAAATACTTTGTATAATAGGACAGCAAAGAAAGTTTCACTCAGCAGTTAAGGTTTGTAACAGTCTAAGGAATCAACAATAACATTGTTGCAGTTGCTGGCATGATAAGATACAATCTGTTCAAGGTTGAGAACTGAGCTAAAATGATCCAGGAGAAAACTCTCACGCCTGGTTTTCACAATACCCATTTTCAACGTTTTAGTTGCTTGACATAAAGATAATGAGTTTTTAAGTGACATCATGTGAGGCCAACCAATATTTGTCATAGAGGTACATGGGTTCACATACAAAGACTGTGATATAAAAAAGATATTTATCGCAGTGATTTTTTTATATAGCATGTGATCAGAAAAACAAAATGGGTATTAACAATTTTACATGGACCCTAAGGCTTGTTTTTGTAAGTATTACAGCTTAATTAAGAATTCAGAGTTGAGCCGGGCGGTGGTGGCGCACGCCT